>NW_017962919.1:798511-968690 GCF_001661345.1 Ascoidea rubescens DSM 1968 | reverse complement strand
TAATAATAATAATAATAATAATAATAATAATAATAATAATAATAATAATAATAATAATAATAATAATAATAATAATAATAATAATAATAATAATAGTAATAGTAATAGTAATAGTAATAGTAATAGTAATAATACAAGTAATATTCTAGTGAGTCAAAACACAGGTAAATCAACCATTAGTGGTATAAACAACAAATTTAGTAGTATGAGACCAAGAGCAGGCACATTGACAATTAATACTAGTAATTTGAGCATTAATACTAGTAGTAGCAATACTATTAATAACAATGATAAAAAAATCTTGGGAGGAGGAGATTTGACGAATATTAATCTTAATAGTATTAATACATTGAACAATATTAATGCATTAAATAATCTTAATGGGAATGGTAAATTATCTCGAAAGCCAACATTAAAATCCATAAAAAGCTCACAACTGAGTATTAATCAACAGAATAATAATCAGATAAGTTCACAGCTAAGTTTGCAGATGAATAATCAAATTAGCCAAATTAATCAAATTAATCAGCTAAGTCAGTTAAGTCAATTTAACCCAAGCAATACGATCAATTCAATAAATTCGATAAATCCGGCGGGGTTGCCGATCCGAACACCATCACCAAAGCGAGTTGACTTTTCACCATCGAAATCATTGCCAATACGAGGAACAGGGTCTATGAAGCCTGGTGGTAATAGCAACGGCAATATTTTTGAGAATGGTGATAGTAATGATAATAACAATAATAACAATAACAATAACAATAATAACAATAATAACAATAACAATAATAACAATAATGCAAATATGAATGGAAATGGGGTTACTAATGGATCGGCGCTTAGGAATCGAAACATACAGCCCATTGGGGTGTTTCCTATGATGCCCAACTTGAATCCAGCAGCATTTATTGATATTTATCCTCGAGATAAGTTGATTGGGGATTTGAGTTTGATGGTGAATCACTTTGCAAAGGCATTAATAGTGATGGAGGACAATTTGAAAAACATTAAAGAATCGTACCAGTAAAATTATATATAAAATACGCTAGGGTATAGTATGATATAATATACATAAAGATTACAATGGATAATAGATAGAAGTAATTTAATGATCAAGTTAATTGGGTTAATTGAATAACAAAAAATAATTGTAAATTAAGATAGATAGAGGAAAATGATAGAAAAAACCTAAAAAAAATGATAAATAGATTTATAAGAGAAACAGAGAATGAAAAATTATTTTTGTTTTCATTTCAACAATACGTTAGTTTTTAGATTGAGTTGGCTATGATTATAATCAAAATTGTAATAAGTTTCAATTGGAAATCAATTGATTTTAAAATGAGTTTTTTGATGAAGATCTATTTAAAATTGATTTGGAGAGATTAATGAGCACCAGAACGGTTAATCTTTTCCAAGACAGTATCATAGGAAACTTCACTGAGATCTGTACCTTGGATGTCAGCATAGACACCATTAAGAGCTCTTCTTAAGCCGTCCCTTGAGGAAGCGTAGACCATTTTGTTTCTGATTTTGGCGTCATCAGGAGACCAGGAGAAGAAAACAATTTTAGATCTTTTGCCTTCACCTTGACTGATAGTGTATTCAAAGTCGTAGATGGCGTATCTACAGTCGGCTTCAGGCAAATCCTCTAAAAAGTCAGCGTAATCAGTGCTAGAAGAGGTTTTTTCAACGACAATTTCGGTTTTTTCGTCATTTAAGGCAAAAATGATATATTTTAATTTTTTGCCCAATTTCAAGGAATGGAAGGCGGTTATGGACTTGTCAGAGACAGAGACACTAGAAGAGAGAAAAAGAGTTAGTATGTGGGGTCAATTGAGATGGCCAGCAACAAAAGAGAGAAAAGGCATACCCAGAAATAGACTGCGAGGACCAACGAACAAAGACAATGTTAGTAGGGAGTCGCAAAGAAAGCAAGGCAGAACAGCACACAAGCGGCAGGGAGACATACCATTGTGGAAGCAGGAGAAGAGTAGTGGAGAGGAAGCAGAAGAGATAGAAGAAGAGGCAGCACACGCAGCACAAAGAGTGATAGCTGCCAGAAAGCCCAAAACAACAGCGCACCAGGCGCTTTATACTACCCTCAAAAGGAGGTGCGCACGTGCAGAGCCCCTGTTTGCGTTGCGGCCGGGCAACCGCACTTAAGCGCCGAGTATATGTGCTCTTCCTGCCCTCCAGCTTCTCATCTCTGTTTCATTTCTTCCTGTGCTTCCTGTGCTTCCTGGAGGGTGTTTTGTATAGGTCTTCTGTCGTCAAGTGTATGTGCTTTTTTCCTTTTCTGCTTCTTCTGCTGCTGAATAATGATGAGCTTGTTGTCGCCCCAGACTTACACTCTTTGGAGTGAGTGCTGATTGACATCACACTGAAAATCCTGATATTATTCATGTTCAAGTTTTTCCTGTTTTTCCTTTAAGCTTTTACTGTTGGGCTCCTACTAACTTCTCTATTTAGCCTTGCTTTATAACTAATGTATGTCTGAGATTCATTATTGTTATCCTTTTTCTATTTCCATATTCTCCATATTCTCCATATTCTTGCTGATGATCAAATTTTTTATTTCATGCTAATCATGACAGTTTTTCTTTTCTATAGAGTTGAACTATGATTATATTTTTTTCTGACTTTCCATGTATCAAAATTTCGAACCCTCGGATTTTTCATTTCATTTTTCACTTTGTTTTTTTTTTCTTTTTATATATTGTGTATTAGTAAAGTTATGAACTAACATTTCTTTTTTGCTTTAATAGATATTTACTTACATTAATAAGAGCTTTGTTACGAATTTTAATTATTTGAAAATGTTGAGATTACATCTAAAATTAGGCTCAGGCTCATTCAAATATTGTAATTCTTTTAAACTAAATCTTCCAATTAAAAGATTCAATTCAAATATTTATCAAAATGATTTTCAACCCATTAAAGATACCGAGTTCGATGATATTGATTCTTTGAATATGTCTGACTCTACAAAAGTATACAACTATATTAAAAATTTTAAGATCAACCCTCTCTCTTTTAAAAAAGAATTCAACGATACCCCTATACTATCTTTACTTAAACAAAGAAATCTTTTAAGTTCTATAACAAATGACAACCTACCCTCTGAACTAACAATTCCAAACAAAAAATTCACAATTTACTGTGGTGTAGATCCAACTGCCTCGTCTTTACATCTAGGTAACTTATTGCCTCTAATGTTACTTCTCAATTTAAACTTAAGAGGCCACAATATTATAACTGTTGTAGGTGGTGCAACTTCCCTAGTTGGTGACCCAAGTGGTAGACTATCTGAAAGATCGAAAATGAAAGAAAACACAAGGCTAAATAACTTGGACAACATTAATAACCAATTGATCGATTTTGTTAAAAATTCACAAGTTTTTTATAAAAACTTATTGAAAAATCTCTTACCTCCTTCTTCTTTAACATCGTTTGGTAATCACCAAATGCTAAACAATTATTCTTGGTGGAAAGATCTATCTTTCATTCAATTCTTATCAAACTATGGCAACCTTTTCAGAATTAATACAATGCTTCAAAAGGATTCCGTAAAAGATAGATTGTCTTCCAATAATGGTTTGGGCTTTAATGAATTTTCATACCAAATCTTGCAAGCTTATGATTTTTATTATTTAAATAAATTCAAAAATTGTCAAATACAAGTTGGTGGAAATGATCAGTGGGGAAATATAACCGCAGGAATTGAATTTATATCAAAGTTAAATAATATTGAAAATGATATTGGAGACAATAATAATAATAATAATAATAATAATAATAATAATAATAATAATAATAATAATAACATTAACGTTCGAAATGTTAATAATCGGGTTTATGGTTTAACTGTTCCCCTATTAACCACTCAATCAGGCGAAAAATATGGTAAAAGTGCTGGAAATGCAATCTTCATTGATAAAAATTTAACCTCTCCTTTTGCTTTATATAACCATCTTTTTAATACTCCCGACGCTGAAGTTGAAAAATTGCTAAAAATTTTCACAATTATACCTTTATCTCAAATCAATAAAATCATTGAAAAGCATAACCAAAATAAAATCCTAAGATTGCCTCAGTTAATCTTAGCAAACCAAGTAACTTCTTTGATTCATGGAGACGATATAACGACTTCTATTAATTTAGTTAAATTAATCTTGTATAATAATAGTAACAATAATGAAAATGAGAAAGATTATTACTTTAGTGATACAAATATTAAATCAATTGATATTAAAAAAATAATTCAAAGTTTTAATAATCTTGAACTACTAATTAAAGAGAATTCAGCAGATATTTTACATAAAAGGTTTGTTGATATTGTTTCTAAAATAAATAATACCTCAAAAAATTCTTCAAAGAGGTTAATTATTGATGGTGGTTTAACTATTTATTCCAACTCTAAAAAAATTAAAATGCTAAATCCAAACGACACAGTTCAGAGTTCTCACTTGATTTCTGGTCAATTATTAATCCTTAAAATTGGAAAATTAAAGCATATTGCTATTCAGTGTATATAAATTAAAAATATTTACTAAATTTTACTGTCTTTCTGTTACGTGATCCTTTCATATTCTATTCTATCCTATCCTGCCCTATCTAGTTTTTTCCTGTTTGTTCCTGTCCTATCCTACTCTATTTTTTAGTTATCCCTGATTGGCTAATGTATATTTCTATATAGTTCTTGTAATTAGTTTTTTTGTTCGATCACTCAGGAATATATTCCTGCTCCTTTAGCATTGCGAAATAGTTCCAAACCCACCCAGGAAAACAACACCCATATCCATAGAACAACTGGTAAGGTCAAAAAAACGTAAATGTAGTAATTCCCCATGAGAAACTCATTGCCATTGTTGTATGTGTTCTTGTTCAATGAGAATACATTTGAGAATGCTATACCATCAAAGATGACCGAAATGGACACCACCAAAAAAAGAAGCACGACAGCAATTATCGCAGCTCCTAGTTTCTTCAATCGTTGGGCTTCTTTCCTGCCCAAGGGATAGACTGCTGCTTTGGAAACATCTTCTCTCTGGGCCCTGATGCTGTGAACAGCACTAGAGGGAAGGTTGAATCTTGTTAGTTTGCCAGAGACAGGCTTTGTCATATCACTAAGATCACCAAGAGGAAGAATGGCCAACAGTAATTACACCTTGTCCTGAAAGCTAATCTCTTTTGTTGCTGGATGAGATCCACACTCAAAAGGCACTATATGTTGGAACAGACAGCAGGACGTTGGTGAATGATGTATATTGAGGGCTTATAGCCAATTAACAGCAGATTTCCAACATATAGCTAGTTTTTACAGGTATGTGAGTTTTGCAAGTTTTCACAGCTTAATTAATTCAGGGTGCTCCAACCTTCTTTGGCAGCTCATTTTTGATCTCTGTTTGCCTCATTTTTATTCACTTAAACTTGACCGCCGCTTTTATTTTCCTTGAACATTTGTTACAAAAACAACTCAAAAACCCCAATTTTTCCGGATTTTGCTCTCTTTGGAGGTTAGTTCTGGACTTAGACCTGGATTTTTATTTGCTAATTTTCGGATATAACTTACTTTCAAACTTCAAATTTTCTCAATTTGAATAACAATATTACTGTTTTTTCCAATATTCTTTTATGGATTGAAACAACCTTTATGCTACCAGATCAAATTGATAAAATGATTCTGACTACCGACGGTTCTATACTATCCAAAGAGATATAAGACATTTCTTTTGTCTATGAATTATTTTATTTTATTTTATTTTACCTTAGTTCGTTTAATCCTCTTAGTATTATTTCTTTGTTATTAAACATAATTTGTGTGTTTGAAAAAGAAGAAAAAGAGACAAAATGCCTCCAAGATTCTTAGACAAAAATTACTTCAAGAGTCCCTTCTATAGAGAAGATCTCGACGAAAAAAAACAGAATGATAACAGAGATGTTGAATCTGATGTTTCTAGTATTAAGATCTCTCATGGTGTTGCTAAAGCTGAAATTATAAGAAAAATTTGGACAAAAAAAAAATTGGTTATTGCTTACTCATTTCTTATTTTTTCTTCCTTAATTATATCTTTTTGCAAATACGCTGCAGGTACATATTCTCCATATGTTACCTCATCATTTTCAAGACATTCTGCAATTACAACTGCTGGTGTCATTTACAAAATTGCTAGATTAGTTGCTTATCCAATTGTTGCAAAACTATCTGATGTATTTGGTAGATCTGAAGGTTTTTCCGTTGCTGTTTTTCTTTTAACTGTTGGTTATATTATGTACGCTGCTTGCAACAATGTTGCAACCTATTGTCTTGGTATGATTTTTGAAGGTACTGGTGATGTTGCTTATGCTGTTATGCAACAAGTTTTCATTGCTGATACGACAAATTTAATCAATAGAGGCTTTTGGTCTTCTTTACCAGAATCTATTACAACTATTCCAACTTTATATCTAGGTTCCATTGTTGCTGAATCTGTTCTTGAAAATAGCACTTTTCGTTGGGGTTATGGTATGTGGGCAATTATTTTGCCATTTACTTTATTACCTTTAATTATGCTTATGGTTGTGATGGAAAGAAAAGCTAAAAAAGAAGGTATTGCAAAAAACGTTAAAATTTGGAAAACGTTACCTGATGGTTCTTTAACCAAAAAAATTTATCATTTATTGTGGATCGAGTTAGATATTTTCGGTGGTCTCCTTCTTATTATCGGGTTGGGACTTGTTTTAATTCCATTGTCGCTTACTGGTAAAGGAACAAACTATCGTTGGAAAAAAGGTGAATTCATTGCAATGTTTATTATTGGTGTTTTTGTATTAGTTGGTTTCACTTTATGGGATCTCTATGTTGCCAAAAATCCTTTTATTCCCTTTAAATTTATGAAAAAAAATAAAACAGTAATTGCTGTTTGTTTACTTGGGTTTTTTGATTTCTTAAATTATTCCACCTTTACTACTTATTTCCCATCATATTTACAAGTAGCAGCCCATAAATCACCTGGTGAAGCGACAAGAATTGATAATTCATTAAGAGTTTCTTTCCAAATTGCTTCTGTTGTGGTGGGCCTTTTAATGCGTTTCACAAATAGAGCAAGAATTTATGTTTGGATTGGGGTTCCAATGGTTATTCTTGGTCAAGGTCTTATGATTCATTTAGTTGATATGCCCACTGGCTCAGCTGCAAATGAAGCTTCGTTTATTGCTGCAAAAAGTATTTTTGGTGTTGGTCGTGGTTTCTATCAAACTGCTTCTCAAGTTATTCTTCAATCAATTGTTACAAGAGATCAAGTTGCTATTTCAACTGCTATTTTCCTTGCCACGATGACTTTAGGTGGTAGTTTTGGTAGTAGTGTTTGTGGTGCTATTTGGTCAAATTATCTTCCAAATTATCTTAATGATTATTTGCCTGATGAATATCAAAGAAACTCTACTGCTATTTACAAATCGATTGTAACTGCAATGAAATTTGAAATCGGTACTGATGTTAGAAATGCTATTGATCAATCTTATAGGGAAACTGGTAAGATTCTTGCAATTATGAGTACTTGTTTTACTATTCCAATGATCTTTTTATTACTCTTTATCTCTAGTGTTGATCTTAACAAAGAAGATGCAATTAGACAAAGGGAAGTTGATAAGGAATTAGAAAAGTCAGATGTTCCAGAAAATAGAGAAGTTGATAACAATTTCAACAAACCAAGCATTACAGGATCTTCTGAAAAATCTTTACATTCTAATTCTAATTCTAATCCAAATTCTAATGTTGATGTTACCAACAAAGCCAATTAGATATTATGAGTATCTAAAAAGTTTATTTGAACTTTAATTTTTATTTATTTTCATGTGATAATATATTTTGTTTAATTTTATGATTTTCATAGCTTTTAGTTTATACCTTTAATATGTAATTAATTACAATAATAATTTAACCTTCTTCAAAGTATTTTCAAGGTAAAAATACAAAACTTAAAAATCCATTACAAAATCTCGCATATTTTATTTTTGGTTTTGAAGTTGGTTTTTATTTTTGGTTTTATTTTGTATTCTAATTTTAATATTAATATTAATAAAATAAATTGAAAAAGTATTAACCTACACAATTCAAATCACTAATAGCAGCATAAATTATAATCATTTCTAAGAAAAAAAAGAAAATGCGAGAACTATATAATGTCTAATATCTAATATCTAATATCCTGTAAACTGTTAAAAAAAAAACACTTTCTAAAAAAAATATACAAAAAACCGAAAAAACCAAAAAAATAGATAAATCAGGAACTACTAAATTAGAAAAGTTACAACTTGGATTTAACCCAACTTTCCAAACCACCTTTAACGATGATTTCTTGAAGATTGGTTCCTAACTCACCAACTTTTTCCTTTAATAGTACATTATCTTTATCATCTTTAACATAGACTGTGGCAGTTTCAACATCCCAAGTCAAAAACCATCCAGTTCTTTCGGTTAAATCCTTTTCTTTATTTTCATATCTTTTTCTTAAAAGTTCAACTAATTTTGGAACTTCTAATAATAATAAAGCATTATTGATAGAATTTCTAAAATAGGTGTTACTAAATGAACCACAAACAACAACTTTAATTCCCTTGGCCAAAATCGCAGTAGCAGCTTGCTCTCTTGATGAACCAGTACCAAAATTAAAACCCGAAACTATTATATCGTTTGCATGAGCTTTATTTTTAAACTCTCCATCATAATTTTCCATACATACCTCGGCCATTTTTTCTGGGCTCACATCGTCTTGGTAAGTATATTTTCCTGGGTAAATACCATCAGTGTTAAGATTGTCAGTATCACAAAATAATAGTTCACCTTCAATTTTTTTTGGAAATCCGTCTAATATTTCAACGGCTGGAGCAGGAGCTGCTGCATCAGATAATTCTGGTGCTCCATCTGATTGTTTTTCGTTGACTGTGACTGATTTTTTAATTTCGGAAGGATTTGGAATCTTTTCGCCATATATTTCCTCCGGACCACCAATTTTACCCAATACAGCAGATGCAGCAACTATTTCGGGAGAGGCCAAGTAAGCTAGAGCATCCTTTGAACCCATTCTTCCTTTGAAGTTACGATTAGTTGCAGATATACCAATTTCGCCTTCATTTAATAAACCGGCCCCTAAACCGATACATGGGCCACAACCAGCAGGTAGTGGAGTAGCACCAGCATCTAAAAGAGCTTTCCAGGCACCAATATCTTCAGCATCTTTTTGGACGTTGGAGGAGGCAGCAGCAACATAGAATTCAACGCCAGGAGCAATTTTGTGGCCTTTAATGACATCTGCAGCGGCTTTGATGTCAGATAATCTTGAGTTTGTACAAGAGACTAGATAAGCCTTGTTGATTTTCAAATTGTCATTTGATAATTTGTATAAAGAGTTTGAAATTTTAACGGAATTTGGACCACTAATATGAGGACTTAAAGACTCCAAATCGAGTGTTAAGGTTTTGTTGTAGAAAGCATCGTCATCGGATTTCATTAGAGGAATATCGTCTTTAATGGATTGAATTGAATCATTATTGATTCTAGGATGGTTATTGCCCAATTTTTGTAATCTTTGGACATAGAAATCCAATAGTACATCATCTACCGGAAAAACACCGGATAAAGCACCCCATTCTGTAGTCATGTTGGCAATGGTTAATCTGTAGTCGATCGAGATTTCATTTAAGTGATCTGATTGGAATTCAATAGCATGATTTAAAACTTCATCATTGTTGAAAATACCACAAAGAGAAACAATTATATCCTTTCCTGTTACGTTTTTGGGTAGTTTACCCTTTAATATGACTTTTGCAACAGGGGGGATCTGCCACCAAGTTTGACCAGTGGCCCAAATGGAAGCACCATCAGTTCTGACAATCGGGGTACCCAAAGCACCAACACCACCATAAGTATTTGAATGAGAGTCACTTGCAACGCATAAACTGAAAGGAAAAGCATAGCCTTGCTCAATCATAATTTGATGGCCGATACCAGCACCAGCAGGATAAAAATCTATGCCATATTCCTTTGCAAAGTTTTCAATATTTGAGTATTTAGTCAAATTTTTTTCCGATTTATTCTGAACGTCGTGATCCAAAGTCATAACAATTTGTTTCTGATCGTGAATTTTAGAGGCACCAAGACCTTTAAATTTCAATGCAACAGGCCATGTATTATCATGGGTCATACAGTGTCGAGGTTTGATAGAGACGAAATCACCCGAATGGACTTTCTTAGATTTGGGCAAACCAACACTGTATTTCTGAACAATTTTTTCAATCAAATTCTGGCCGATTCTCAAGCCAAAGGAGGAAGAAAAGGCTCTTCTTTGATGATTTATAAAAGAATTGGCACATTTTGTTGAACTGGAGGCCAAATAAGATAGATATGCCATTTTTTTTTGTGCAAATGAATGTGAATAAGCTGCTGATCTTAGACAGTCAAAGTATATATCTTTCTTTTAAGATCAAAAAGGATAGGGATTACGGTTTTTCAATCCGATTTTGCTCCTCGAACGCTTCAAGAACTGGAGAAAAAAGCACTGAAAAATTCAAGTTACATTTTGACTCATACTTAACACGCAGCCAATCAGAGACCGTAGGTTAGTAATACTTCATGTGATATCCCTGCAGCAGACACAGTCTTAGTCAGCAGCATCTAACCAGATGCGCCACCACGCATAGTCCAGCCAGACGGGTACTTTGTTGGCTATCAGCTTGGGTAACAGTGACTTGGCAGGCGGGTAATGCCTTTTTAGCCGCGGCTAACCCAAAAAGAAGGTTCCAGCGCTGCGGTTCTCTGCTGCTTTCAGCCTGTCGCCAACTTCCGCATTGGTTGAGCCGACGATGGTGCTCTCTCACTTTCTAGTTTGGTGAGCTTCCAGATCCGGAAGTAGCCCTTGTTGGAAACGGCCTGTGATTGGTTGGCTCTGTCGTGTATTGTTCTTTTATCGCTTATCTCAGCTCAGCCAAATTTATCGAGATAGAGAGATCTGGTGTTTTTTGATGATCATTGAGTCCCTTCTTTTCCTTGGCCTCACTATAAATATTCCGTTGTTTTTCCCGATACTACTTTGGTTTTTGTTTCTTGATCAACCAAAAAACATTCAATTGAACATTTGCCTTGTCAGTTGTCGATATTCTTATTGTTTATCAACGTTTAATCTCTTCTCTATATTCCATTGATAAATCGTTTCTCCTGTGCTAATTAAAGATGCCCTTTTCTCATCCCTTTGATCAATTCACTGACTCAGAAATGAGATTAACCTCAAAATTGTTGAAGGACCACTATTCCTCCAATTTGCATTTTGTTCAAATTGATTTAGTGGAGCCTCCAAAAAGTGATGTGTTAAAATACTTGAAAGCTAAAGCCGCCAATGAATCAATTTTGCCCTCTGTTCCAAGAGTGTCTTTTGCTTATTTTTATAAAGATGGTCTATTATACAAAGCATTAATCAACTTAGTTGAAGCTCATATCATCACATCTGTTGCATTGCCTGAGGGTGTCGTTGGTCCTGCTTTACCCGAGGATATGATGGAAATCGAAGAAATCTGTTTAGCTCATGAAACTGTTAAAAAGGAAGTTGAGAAATTGCAATTACCTCCAGGTTACGAGATTCGCGCTGATCCTTGGATCTATGGTACTGATGATCCCAATGAAAAGAGACCTTTGGTTCAATGCTACATGTACTTGAAGTCTCAACCTCATCCTGAATCAAACCACTATTCTCTACCTTTATTTTTTTCTCCTGTTTTTGAATTATTAACCCAAAAGTTTGTTAGAATGGACTATTTGCCTTCTGGCTATGATAACAAATCTCTTAAGACTCATCCATGGAAACCTGTTGAATCTTGCGAATATTACCCAGGTCTTAAAAAGGAAAAAGTTGAGAGACCTTTGGCTCCTTTAATCATTACTCAACCTGAAGGTCCCGGCTTTAAAATTGAAGGTTCCAAGATTTACTGGCAAGACTGGGAATTTCATGTCACTCCAAATGTCAGAGAAGGTTTTGCAATACATGATGTCAAATTCAAAAACAGATCCTTATTCTACAGAATCAGTCTTTCAGAAATGGTTGTTCCTTACAGTAAAATTGGTGATGGTCCATGTCACAGAAAACAAGCCTTTGACTTAGGTGATTGCGGTTTTGGTACTAATGCCAACCATTTGCATTTGGGCTGCGACTGTTTGGGTGTCATCAAATACTTCGATTGCATCAGAACCAATAAAGAAGGTGAACCTATTTTGCTACCAAACACCGTTTGTCTTCATGAACAAGATGCTGGCTTACTATACAAACATGTCAACTATAGAACAAATGCTCCTGTTGCTGCCAGAAGAAGAGAATTTGTGGTTCAATCAATTGCAACTGTCGCTAATTATGAATATATTGTCAACTACATTTTTGATCAAGCTGGTTCAATTAACGTTCAAGTTAGAGCAACCGGTATCTTGTCAACCACCCCAATTGAAGAAAATATCACTGTTCCTTATGGCACAATTGTTGCTCCAAACTGTTTAGCTCCTTTCCACCAACACTTGCTAAGTTTCAGATTTGATCCAAGGTTAGATGGTGACAAGAATACTGTTGTATATGATGATGTTGTTCCACTAGATCCAAACGATGAAGTCAACAACAAATACAAAGTTGCTTTTGTTACAAAGACTAATTACGTCGAAAAAGCTGGCCATATCGATACCAATCCCTACGCTAGCAGATCTGTTAAAATCATCAACGAAAATGTCATTAATCCAATTACAAAAAAACCTGTTGGATACAAAATTGATATGCCAGCAAAACAAATGATTTTAGCTGATAAAGAATCTTACAATGTCAAAAGAGCTAAATTTGCAACAAAACAATTCTGGGTCACCAAATACAGAGATGGTGAATTATATGCTGCTGGTGAATTCACCAATCAATCTCAAACTGATACTGGTATCGCCAAATGGGCTAATGGCAAAGATGATGTTAGAAATGAAGATTGCGTCATTTGGTGTACTTTAGCTTTGACTCATATCCCAAGACCAGAAGATTTCCCAGTCATGCCAGTTGACATGTTGCAATTCACTATTTTGCCTGTTGGATTCTTTGAAAGAAATCCTGCTCTTGATGTTCCCCAATCAAACAACTCCTTCAACAAATCTGTTTTAGTTGAAGATACTGGCTCAAATCTTAAATCTTGCTGCAAGACCTCTTTATGATTTTCATAACTTTACATTTTTTAAATTGTTTTTCTGAATTCTGATTAAGTTTTTTTTGTTTATATTCCCTTGTACTAAATACCAATATTCGTTATAAAAATCGTACACTAAATGTAGCTTCATACTGTAAATCACATCACATTAGTATAAGATAACGGTATGCTGAATGTAGGATGTTCTATTTTGATGAAACTTAGTTCTCAATGTGCAACTTTTCTAATCTTCTCTTCTTTTGATTTATAATCGTTCTTTCAAGTTTCAACATTAGCCAATTGATTCTACAGATCCAATGGGAAGTACTTTGTACATTTTTATTTAAGCAGAATAAAAAGAAGAAATGGGTGTGCATCTTCTTTGGAATATACTAGCTCCCTCTTCTCGTGCTGTTAACCTTGAATCTCTTCACAATAAAGTATTAGCAATCGATGCCTCCATTTGGTTGTACCAGTTTTTAAAGGCTGTTAGAGATAAAGATACTAATCAAGCTCTAATAAATTCTCATATTGTCGGTTTTCTAAGAAGAATTTGTAAATTGTTATATTTTGGTATAAAGCCTGTCTTTGTATTTGATGGTGGTGCTCCTGAAATAAAGAAAAAAATTATATTTCAAAGAAAACAGAACAAATCTTACAATAGAGAAAATTTAAAACAAACTGCTAAAAAACTTTTCAATTTGCAATTACAAAAAGAAGCTTTGAAAGCTATTTCAAATGATGATACCAGTAGCAGCAAAGCACCTAAAAATCAACAATCATTAAACAACGATAAAGAGCACTTTACTAAAAATAACCGATTCTTGAAAGAGGATGATTATGAGTTGCCGGAAATAAAAGCTTTTGAGTATGATAAATCTGATTTAAGAATTATTTCTGATAATGAGTATGATGACTATTTTGCTTCATTTGATGCAGACATTGATTTCAATGATATTGATATTGATAATATTGATCCGGGATCCGCTGAATTTGACAAACTATCATTGGCTGCCCAGTATATGATTTTATGGCAATTAAGATTAAAGTCAAGATTAAGAATGGGTTATTCAAAAGAGCAATTGGAATCGTTATTTCCAAACAGTTTAGATTTCTCTAAGTTTCAAATTAAAATGGTTCAAAAAAGAAACTATTTAACCCAGAAGCTAATGAAAGTTTCTGGAATGGATAAAAATGCAGGCTCGATCAATATTACTAATAAAAGGATTGTAGGAGAAAAAAATAGATCTTATAGGCTAGAAAAGAATCAAACTGGGTGGAGTTTGGCTCTAGACAACCCAACAAATAATGCTGATAATCCTGTTGTCATTGACGAGTATGAAAGAGAATTCAATGACGACGACGAAGAGGATGTCAAATTAAATCAAAACGGTTCAGATGATTCAGATGATTCAGACGAATTTGAAGATATTCCACTTGATATTGAAGTCGATAAAACATCTCAAAATTATTCCTTAAATTCTATGCCATTGCCGCCAATTACTGAAGAATTAGCAAAGGTTTTGAATCTGAATAGCTTAAACAAAACAAGAGATCAAAGTAGAATATTGATTTTTAATCGTCCCGATCAAAAAGTATCTTTAAAAACTAAAGAACTTAACAAAACTGATCAAACTAGAATTGGTGATAAAGAAATATATGAATTGGAGAGTTCATCTGATCAAAAAGTCAACGATAGTGAAGAAAGTAATCTTCAAAAAGCAGTATTTGAATCAATTAAAGATAATAATAAAAATGCTAAGAACATCATTAATTTGAAACTTAAAGAGACAAGAATTGAAGCTGAAAAATTTAATGAGCAACAGTTGAAAACAGCAATTGAACAGTCCAAAAAAGAACTTTTCAAAATTAGACAAGAGCAACAAAATTTGCTTGAAGATAACGAAGAAAACGAGTTACCTTTTACTTTTAATTTTCCGAACTCTACTGCAAACATCAAAAATCTAGAAGCTAGGGATTTTTTAAAGCCAAAAGAATTTACCTTTGACAAAAGGTTTTTTCAAAATTCTTTATTGTTTGCCAACAATAAATCCGAAATGATTTTTGAAGATAAACATGATGATGAAAATAAAGATATCAAGCTCAAAAGTAAGGAAAATTTTAATATTATGAATAACGAAAGCTTAACTGACGATAATCAGCATAGTATTGAAGAAAAAAACAAAAAATATGATTTACCACTGGTTATTGAACCTTCCTGGTTTCAGCTGTCTCACATAAATCTAAATCTTAACTCTGAAAATAAAAATAAAAATCCGTACAAACTAACTCAATTGGCAGAAGATAAAAAGACTGAGGTCAATAATGAGTCTGAATTTACACCTGAATTAGTTCCTTATCAAGATATAAAGGAATATATAGAAAAGGATGAAAATGAGTCTCAACATGTAGATATTTTGGATAATATTGATTTCAAAAATGATGAAAGTGGTGATGATGATGATGATGATGATGATGATGATGATGATGATATTATCATTCTTGATAGTATTAAACAAGTTAATCGAATATTTGATGAAATCCAGCCAAAGCAATATACCCCCAAAAACGAATCTGTGTCAACTAAAAGTGGTAATTTAGGTAAAAAGGTTGTATTTGATAGTAATAATAAAAGCCAAAAAGAGCTAGAAGATATTTTACAATATGATTTTTTTGATAATGAAGAGCAAGATTTAATAGAAAACTTCTCAAAAGAAGATCAAGAGCATGAAAGATTTACAAGAGAGATCAACAAGAAGGCCAGTATTAATGGAAATAAATTAAATCTTGATGAAATCGAAATTCAACAAAATTTATTGGAACAAAAAAAAGGTCAACAAATGAGAGATTCTGATGAGGTTACAAGGGATATGATATGTGATATCCAGGAATTATTAAGACAGTTTGGAATTCCATATTTAGTTGCTCCGATGGAGGCTGAAGCTCAATGTGCTGAATTGATTAAATTGAAGCTAGTTGACGGAATAATCACAGACGATAGTGATGTTTTCTTGTTTGGAGGCGATAACATTTATCGCAACTTTTTTCATGATAAGAAATATGTTGAATTTTATGATATGTATTATATTTTGAATAAAGTTGGATTGAATAGAGAAAGATTAATTGAACTAGCATATTTATTGGGCAGTGATTATACAGAAGGAATTAAGGGTATTGGACCAGTAAATGCAATTGAAATTTTAGCAAATTTTGAAAATTTGGAACTTTTCAAAATTTGGTTTGAAAAAACAATTAAAAACCCTGATAGCATGACCAAAGATGATAATGATGTGAATTTTAAAAAAAGGTTATTGAAAAAACTCGTCAAAAATGAGACTATTCTTGATGGGAATTTTCCTGATTCAAAGGTTAAAGAAGCATACTTAAAACCAGAGGTTGACAAAGACAAAACAAAATTTGTGTGGGCAGATCCATATTTAGAGGGATTAAGGGAATTTTTAGAAGTTAAAGTTGGATGGAATAGAAGTAAAATTGATGAAATTCTACTACCTGTTATTAGGGAAATCAATAAAAAGAAGAAGAATGGACAAAGAAATATTGATGAATTTTTCTTGAGAAAAGAGATGCCAAGTAATAAAGCAGGAATTGGGAATGAAAAAGGAAGTAAGAGAATTAAAGAAGCAAGAAAAAAGTTGGTTAAAAAAAGAAAAATGTAATTGTTATTGCTATTACTGAGAGGTTATTGGAGAAGGATCTAAGGAATCGAAATTAAAACCAAAAATGGAGATGATATTTACCAAGTTAATTTTTTTTGTCGAAATTATTGGGTGGCATAATTTTATTGGCTATTGGTATAACACAGAAATATGAGTACCCACACCACAATATCGCTTCAGTTATTGACAATAGTGATACAGTTGTTCAGTAAAATAGAGGCATAAGATTAATTGTTGAAATTATTAGAGTTGACTGAGTTGTTTGGAAATAAGTTTGGCAAGCCATAGTGATTTAATTGAGCAGAGGAAGTTTTTGATTAATGATATTGGTAGTATCACTATTTGGGTTGTTGATTGGAATAAAGATTTTGCATTAAGTAAAGTTACTGTCTTGGGCTCTTCCTACATATGGACAGTGAAACCCAAACAGTCTAAAAAAAGCGTTTTTTCCGAGACTGAACAAGCTTTCCAGCTTTAGGATTATGTTTAGGTTTTTGTTGTTATAATTATAGTTATAGTTTCAAGTATTGAATTGAAAAGCCTGTTTATTCTGATTGAAGGTGTTTATGTTGTTCAAATTGTTGATTGTATTTAGGCTTTAGATATTTGATTGATATTTGATTATGTTGATTCTATAAAGATTATTGGAGCTGTAAGAGGTTGAAGTTGAAGTTGAGGTTTAGTTGTTGTCGTTTGTTGGTGTTTGAATGATGGCTAGATGGTAGCAGATTCCACCATGACCATAGGGTTTTCATGCTGTTCTCAAGTACAGGTATTCTTAAGAGATTCTTTATTCATTTTCACAAGAGAAACTTATAGAAATTCTGGATAAACTAATGATTAGTCATTACTACTAATTTTGGGAATTTGAGATTACGTCAAGAGTTTGGTTGTTGATATCTGAAGGGTTAATATCTAGCTGATTATAGGGGTGTGACTAGTTTTGGTTTGAAGAGAAGAGGTATTTGATACACTGGAAATTCGATTGGAGTTATTTGAAAAGAATTTTCTGTGATGTCTAGAGATAGAGGGTTTAAGGGAGTATGCAAATTATTTGAAGAGACGTGGTTTGAATTCAGATTATCATTATTTCCTAAAGTCCTTGGTGTTGATATTTAATTTAAAACCATGGCATAAAATTATGTCAATGGACACTACCAAGCTACAGATTATTGTTGTTAAAACTGGGGTGCGTTACAGTTGCATATAATATCGAATCCATAGGATACTGGGTTGCAATTCGATTCAATCAAGAGAACGTATCCCCGGCATGTAAATGAAATATGGATTGGCTGAACTAAGATTGAACTTGACATGCATTTTTTGAGTATCCACTAATTATTAGTGAAGGATTGCTGTTCAGTTGCACAAAAAGACAATATCCAGCAACTTTGGAAAAGAACGGCATATAAACATTTCTTAACAATATATCAACTGAAAACCATTGTTCTCTCATCCAAAATATTTATGTACCAAATATTAATATACCAAATATTATTTAGTGAATAATTAATAATCAAAGCTTTTGTGTCTCATACATAGCAAACAATGGTATCCCAAAGCTACAGTCAAGACAATAAAATTCTTCTCATTGATAATTCAATAAAGTGCCTAAATCAGTTGCTAAAACAAGGTCGAGCATTAAGTAATAATGAAAATATTAAAAAGTTATGAGTTCTTTGCTAGAGGAAGCAAATAAATTTAATATAAAATCTGCTATCATTTGCGACAGCACCAATATAAATAATCGTACGTTTTTTCATCTCTCCTAGTTTTTTATTTCCTTTGGAAAAAAACTTTTCATTTATCACCGATTATCATGAAGAATTAAATTCTATTGAATATCAAGATCGACAGAAGTTTTTACCTGCAGCATTTTTGTCTGTGAGGAATCATCTTTTTAAATATTTGTTTACTCGGCAAAATTCTTTAAAAGAAATAATAAATACCATAAATTTTTTATTTTCTGAATCGGACGACGCTAGATTGTAAAAACAGTCGTAATAATAGGTTTGTTGTGTTAGTAGAATTAGTGTTAGTTATGGTCAATATAGTAGTAAAATTATACATCATCCAATAATTTGAATTCATCTATGTTTAAGAGCCCAACAGATTCATCATGCTTACTATTCAGTAAAGCAGATGAAAAAGAAAATGGTTGATTCAAATCCCTAACATGAAAATGAAAGCTTCAATATCGAATAATGTTAGTGAACACATACCAAAAGGTTTTATGTAGCATGAGAAATCCAGACATTTTATAATCATTAATATACGATTTTATTGGTAAACAACCAAAGACCATTATTTCCAACATATATATAATCTAAACATATCAAACTCAGGTTTATGAGAAATAGGTTGGAGGAGATAGATATAAAAGTGCACAACCACGTGTTAATCTGCGGGTTAAATCATAAAAACGGCTTCTTGCAGTATTATGCATAGTATTTAGCCGAGGATAAATGTGTCACTTAGACCCTGAGTGTTTTTAAACTTTTCAAGCAATAATCTGGCTTTTTCATTACTAAAAGTAGAATTATTTGAAATTGTGCTTAGTGCATTAATGCAAGTTGCAAAATCACTTCTCAAAGATATTGGTTTGGCTCCAAGAACAATCTCATCAATCAAATTGCAAGCAAAATTAATCAAAAACTCATCTTTGGCTAATATGGATTTGGATAAAGGACCATCTAAATCAGATGCAGAAATAAGACCCATGTTTAAAAATTTTTTCATTAATTTAATATTATATTTTCTTGAATCATCTGAATTCACTAATTTTATCCAACCATAAGATATCTATTTTATGCCAAAGATCGTCTACTATTATCTGGAAAATTAATAAAAACAAATTAGTGTCCTATTACGATCTTTTTGAAGATATTAATTTGTATTTTAATAAAGTAGAAAATGTTCAATTATGGTTTGAGAAAAATTAAAATCAATAATTGATTTGTGTTGAATTTGATAGAGATAATGCGGCTTTCAAAGATGATGAAGCTTTGAAATATATTTTTGACAAGTACCATAAATATATAGATGTGTACAATAACAATTGTTTATTGAAGCAGTAAAGGAACATTGAAAATAGATTCCATAGGGTCTGAAAACTTACATGGAAGATTCATTTGATGGAAATATATAAAAATATTATGAAAAAGATATAACCAAAATTAAAGAATTATCAAATGATATAATATTGGGAAAAGGACTAAAAGAAGAGAGAAAGTTGATGAATTTGAGAAAGGAATGTTAATTTATAGCATTGTAAAGCATAAAAATAACTTTTTCCATGGTGATTTCAAACCTGATAATATATTAATTAATGATAAAGATCAAATTAAAATCATAGATTTTGAAAGAGAAATATCTGAAATATACAATTCAGACTGGATATTTGATAAAGAATCTGATTGTGTTTGCTTAAAGAGGATTACAAATGAACTCAGTAATACTAAACAACTAGCAAAATAATTATTAAAGCTGATTCTGTAGCCCCATTTTTACAATATTCAAACATTACACTGTTATCTGATCTAGTTTTCTTTATTTCATATTTTTATTTTCATTTTAATATATTCTTGTGGCAGTTTAGTGTTGACATATTGGTGTTAATGCTGTCAATGCTATTAATGCTGTTATTGGTGTCTTTGTTGAATAATATCAGAATCGAATTTAATTCAATCTGATTAATTGTTAGCCTATCATTTTTCAAATAATTGTGAAGTTTCTTTTACTGTTATAGATTTCCAGAATATTCAATCATCTACCTTTGTTGCGTCATGTAATTTGAATATTAAATTTTATATCCAAATTATGTAATTCTGTTTTGTTTTAGTGTGAATATTACAATCTTGATATAAATCAGCCTAAAATCACATAATTGATAAATTCAATTATATCGTTTAGAAAACTTGAATTTAAATTATTTTTCTAATTGTTTTCCGAATTTTTTCCATTAGTGCTTATCAATAAATCAAAAAATACTTCATTAATTTTATTATTTTTCAATCGTGGCTGGATGATAGTGACAAAACACCTAATCAACTGGCTTAAAACTAAAAGCTTGATCTATAATGAATACTTATTGTTTTCAAAAACGGCGATTCTGCTACAACCAGAAACAAGCAACAAATTTCAATTAAGAGGATAATAAATAATTAACTCAATTAACGATTTAGTTGGCTACATCACTACAAAACCCTCTTAAGTTTATCTTAATAAATAGTTGTACCTTTTGCTCTTCATTTAGCTCTGCAGAAACAATAAATTTATCCGTTATTTTGGAAAGAATCGCCAAAGAATCAAAGAAAAAAATCCCTAGAGACAGCAAATGCCAAACAATTTCACTCATAATATACATTCATTAAACTATATATACACTGTGTTTGAACTGAAAGATGTCACCACTCCAGGCAAAGCTAAAACAAATTCTAATGAAAAAAAACTTATCTAAAACAAAAATTAACCATAATCGAAATAAGCAAGCAAGAAAAAACGTTAAAAAACAGATCCTTGTGCTGTTGAGCAATAACTAAACACTGACCTGGGTTTTTTTGATGTGGGTAATGAAAGTTGTAAAGACTTTCTCAACTTCAGGAATCAACTTAATGAAAGGTAGTTCATTGAACTTGATGTCTTTATTTCTCAACAATTCTGAAAACAAAAACGAAATGCCCCAAGGTTGAGGCTTGTTTGCAATCATTCTTTCTAGCAACACACGAGAAACCACTTGCTGAATATTCTCTTTTTTCTCTTTAAAATTGGTTTTGAACAACAACAATAGTAGATTTGTAAACCAATAAGTATGAGCATTTGGATACCTTAATTGATTACATATTGCAGAAATAACCTGATATTGGGTTTCAATATTAGTTTCTTGAATAATATTTGAAATTAGAGCAACATGAGAGGATTTGGGATTAAACTTGATTTCATTGTCACGACGTTCATCAACCTCCACAATACCCACATACAAAACAATTGCATTGATGATTCTGATATTAACGGATGTAGTATTATAACCAATTCCAGATTCTTTCGCCTCACTTTTGATTTTGATTCCATTCAACACATTCTTTAGCAAAGAGTTAGAAGGAACCCTAAGATAATTGTCAATTGGCTTTTTCAATCCTTGCTTCAATAAATCAGTTGAAGGCTCAATTTCAATGTTTGGAATATCTTTGTTATACTCAATTAGATCATATGCACGCATGTCCTCAATAGAAAATGGATCGACCAATCGCAATCCACTTGGAACAGCTGAAAAAACAATGTTTTTCAACTGGATAAAACTGCTAGGGATGGAATATGACAATGGGTAGTGATACTCTATTAAAAATTCGGGATAGTCATGCAAAATCAAACTAAAGATATTTGTAAGACCTCTGCAGCTAGTAGCAATATCTTCAGGAATTTCTTTGCCTTTGATATGTTCATTCTGGAAACGCAACAACGAAATTATTAACGTGATAATTTTTTTCCATCCAGCTTTGTTTGGAAACTCAATCATAGTTGGTAAAAAGAATCTGTGGGATATTAAAGATATCCATCCAAATAAAAATGCAGGAAACATTAAAGGCTGATAAGAATTGAAAACATCCCCCAAGTACAAAAACATCTCCATATCGAATTTAAGAAACTCTTCACGAAATTCATCATCTTTTAGATCTTTAATTGAAACCCTGATATCTGTCCACTCGCTCAAAATTCCAGAAAACAATCTAAAGTAAGGTCTTTCGTTAAAAGTTGAGTTATTTTCATGATCATAAGCAAACTGTAAAGATATAATTGAAATAACCTGTTTCAAAAAAATCATTCTATTGCTACCACTATTTTTACCATCTAAACCACTGCTTTCTTGAAGATAAATCAACTTTACAATCAATTTTGCTAAAGCATCTGTAACAGCAAAAACGTCATTGCTGGTTTTGTCTTTGTTATTGATATCAGTATCTCTCAAAAAAGAAACAACTGAAAATTCTACAGCAGTTCTGAAAAATAAAGCCATATAGTCTGGTTTATTAAATATGTTACGTTGAAACATTTGGATTATAAATGTGTTTAATAATTTCTCAGTGGTTAGCGGGTTTTGATTTAATCGAACCCACTCACCAAAAACATACTTCAATGACAACTTCAAGGAAATTTTGGAATCCATAACACAAAGTGCAGGGCCTTGAGTATTTTTAAACTTTTCAAGCAATAATCTGGCTTTTTCATTACTAAAAGTAGAATTATTTGAAATTGTGCTTAGTGCATTAATGCAAGTTGCAAAATCACTTCTCAAAGATATTGGTTTGGCTCCAAGAACAATCTCATCAATCAAATTGCAAGCAAAATTAATCAAAAACTCATCTTTGGCTAATATGGATTTGGATAAAGGACCATCTAAATCAGATGCAGAAATAAGACCCATGTTTAAAAATTTTTTCATTAATTTAATATTATATTTTCTTGAATCATCTGAATTCACAATCCACCAAGTAACATCTCTACCAGTTATAGGAAATGCCTCACAAATTTTATCTAAAATAAAGAACAAAGTTTCAGTGAAAAGTGAATCTTCAGGATTTTCGAGAATCTTGCTAACGACATGTTGGGCAACTTTAGTGGGAAATTGATTTTTAAATAAATGTTTAAAAGAACCGCAGGTGAACAAAATGGCATTTATTTTTAACGTAAACACATTGTTGCTAACCAAATCGATAAAAGAAACATCCAAATTTTTCACTGAGTTAATCAAGCTGTCAATGTTACTGTTTAATGTTATTAGTCTTTCATTGACAGTATTCTGTGAATCAATAATAGGATTTTGAGAACTAGAAACGGAAGAAAATCCTGTTTGAACATTTACCGAATTTGAAGGATCATTATTTGAGTTTGGGTAAGTGTCAAATATTGGAATACCATTAACAATCTTTTTGACCACTTGGGGTGAACTGCGCACCGCATTATCAAGCTGATTTTGAATTGCCACAACAGGCCTTTTCCCAAAATTATCATAAACCAAAAGTTGTTGTGGGGTTAGCCCTCCAATCTTCAATCCTAAAGGGGATGGTAATTCGATAGAGTATGATGAAGCAACAGGTGAATAAAACTCTTGATTAGGATTCTCCAGACGATGTTTTCTGCGAAGAAGAACTTGTTGCATAATTTTCAAATCAATTTCATGAACAGCCATGTACATTGCAGCATTTTGAACAATTTCCAATGCACCATCAAGATTGTCCACAATTGCAAGATTCAAATCATTAAGGTGTTCTTGATTAATATATTGGAAAGCAAAATTTTTTATTTTATCAATCAATATTTCTCGGCAAGTAGGTCTAATATACTGTCTAACAAGGGATTTGACATGATTATGAGCAGAAGCAACTAATTTTGTTTCATTAACCTCAAGTGAAAAATCTTTCTCGACAAGTGTTGAAGAACTTCTAACACATGTGGCTACCGTTCTATCAAGACAAGTAGATATGCAATCTCCAATCACATTCTTAAGAACATTTTGAAAGAAAGCCCTGAATTCAGGCACATTTGCAAACGTTGACTGGCCAGCTAATGAATTTAAATAAGCCTCCAAAAAGGGAGTAATATATAAAAGTAGATTCTCAGATGTCATACCTTCTTCAGCAATACCAGATTGATTAACATTTGAGACAAGTACTTGTTGTGAAAATGACATTTCATCTGAAACTTGTCCATTAAACTGCTGATTTGATACTTGAGTATCAAAACCTTGTTGAGGTTGTCCAGGCAACTGAGATTGATTAACAACTTCAGCTTCACTTGGATACTCGATATGAGGCTGGTTTGGTTGTTGAATTTCCTTCTTTTGAGATGATACTAAAGTAGAAGTAGAAGAGTTAGATCTAGATGCTTTCGCAAGAATACTTCGTTCAATAGTTGTTCTAGCCATATCTCTTGCAACATTCAAAAGCTTTTCTTTGTGATTTAACTGTTCTTGAATTTCATTAGTTAGAATTTTAGAAGGGACAATATTTTCTAATTTTAAGGAAAGCTCATTGCATAAAACTTCAATTTCAAATTTGAGATTTAAAATCAAATTTGCTGTTTCATATAATTCTGCTAGAACTTTTATTATACCAAGAGTCCAAGGATTAGGGGGTTTGAAAATTTCGGAATGTTTTGTTTGAATTAACACTTTACAAACAAAGGGTATAACAAAATCTAGTTTTTTTTTAAAGTAACCTTCAACCAACAAGTCTTTAAATTCAATATTTTTGTATAAAATGACTCTATTTTTTGAAAAAGATAAACGTCCAACCCATGAACCCAAATTTTTCAAGCGACTCTTCCCATTTTCTTCCCCGCGGTTCAAAAAAATAACTATTCGCTGAAAAGTGATCATCAAGACATGATTTTCAAATAAATTGGACTTCATTTCATCAACTATCTGGTGATATAGAGGATGATTGTTTGCTTCTGTTTCAATTCTGTCTTTAATCAAATAATTCGAAAACCAACCATAATATTTATCCACCAAAAGACTTTTAATATCAGGCATCTTGGTATCAAAATTAGAGAAAGTAATATTATTAAGGATAAATAAGAGTTTATCCGAAATATCATGGTCAGGATTCTCTTGAAAAACATCATTTTCAACCACCGAGGTAGCTTTAACAGATTTGAAAATTATATTACCATTGCTTTGAGAGTTTCCAGAGGAGTTCCCATCATTAGAGTTCATTTTTAGCTTTCCAGTAACAACATTCTCAATAACTTTGTAAATTTCTGGTTGAGTTGAAAGATTAGAAGATTGTAAAAGGAAATTACAGTATGAAGGCCATTCTACAAGTCTATTTTTGCATACTGTCAAAGCCTGCACAGCAAATTTAAACTTATTAGATTCAATGTGGTCCTTGGAAGATTCCAAAATATATTGTAAGCAAATTGTTAGAGTAAGACCTTGAATAATTTGAAAATGAATTAATGAGCCAAACAAAAGAGAAGTTAATTTTAGAGGTGTCATTGGATAAGAAGGAAAAAATTTATACTCATCTAATAGAGAATGAATGATGCACGCAAATAAATCCTGTTCAGCAGGATTATCTGATTCCTTATATTTTCCTAAGACTAAAACTAAATCTCTAACACCAGTGACTTTGTCATATAGTTGAACAAAATAGCTTTTCATTTTGGCTTCAGTTTCTTCAACAAATAAATTAGTAGGTGATTCAGCAGCACTTTTCAATATCGCATCATCATGTCCATTTCCAAAATTGATCAATCTAGGATAAGTATCAATACATTTTTTTTTGATGATATCTAATTTTTCTCCTGCATCAGGTAGGCCAGTTGCTAGCTTGTCTAACAACTTTAAAAAAAAACTGAGTATTTGAAGGGGCAAAATAGAATTGGAATTTAAGATGGTAGAGTTCTTTTGTTGGTTATTAGCCTTTTGTTCCAAGAATGACCAAATGTGATTGAAAATGAAGCTCTTGAAATCCTGAATGGAAAGAGCACTTAAGGGAATCGGAAGTGGTTTTTCAGAAACAATTCTATCAATTATATCAGTGGTGAAAAATTTCTCGATCAACTTTGTTTCACCGTCCTGTGCAACAAATTCAGACGAAAAAGTCAAACAAAGAGGGAATTGTAATGGCCAGATATAGCTTAAAAAGGGAATCATGTAATTCGAATCTTTTAAAAGCAAAGTGATTTTGATTATCGAAGCGGGATCTTTGTTTCTTTGAGAAATTTCAAAAACCAAAGAAATAAAGTGATTAAAATTTTGATCAAGAGAAGCATATTTTTTTGCAATTAGGGTTAATAAACCAAGTGAATTAGAAGTTGTCAACAAATGGGCAATAATGCTGTCTATTACGTCCACAACAATTGGCAAATTCTGAAATTTCTCAATATCGAGGGCAGCAAGAGCAATATATTCGGGGGCATCTCGTAAATCATTTTCAAACAATTTCGTTGAGGGGTCAGTTTTTCCAGTAATTGAAATTATCTTGAGATAAAACTTGGATATGTTTAAATAGTAACATAAAGAATTTTTTTCATTTTTAAAGTTGGAGATAGTGGAAGGAGAAAAGCCACCAACTTCATCGTTTGATCCATCGTCAAAAGTTTGAAAAACAGTTTTCAAGTTTGTGCATTTAAAAAAATTAAAGGCGCCTTCAGCTGGAGACAAATAGTGCATGTAATTGAAAATTAAATATCTCAAGTGGTTGTTGATTGTATCTAAAGTGGCTAGCTTGACGAAAAATAAATCAATGATTTCATCAGATACTAGAGAGGATAAAAAGTTGCAAATAGAGGCGACTGAAGGTTGATAATTGACATAGCTGATTTCTTTTAAATAGTTTGTTAAAATCAAGTCCAAAATGGAATTCCAATCGGGTTTTATTTGATTTATTTGAATATTTTCAGAATTTGTGGAGGATAAATATAGATTTTGAAATAAAAGTTTCAACTGAGAGCCGATTGCCATTGATTCAGGGACAGATAGTGGAGTTAAAGAAGTTAGGCCATCTGGATTTGAGTTTGTTAGTCTTTGAGATTTTGGAACCAAGACTTCAGATAGAATAATGGCAATGGCCTGGTCGAATTTTAATTGATCATTTAAATCTTTTTGAACAAACAATAGATTATTTAACAACTTATCAGGAGTTAATAGTTCTGGGGGTATGTTTGAGATTTTATCTTTGAAGGGAATTGATAAGCTTGAAATTATTGGATTCTTCTTCAAGTAAGCATTTAGAATTGAGTTTAAGGTTTCTAGAAAAAATTTAATATTTTGAGAATTTAAGAAAGTGAGTTTGAAGTTGATGTAGTAAAATATGATCAAAACGTCAGATAAGTGGGGGAAAATGATTATATCGGAATCAGTTTTCAAGTATGAAGAGGAGGATATTGAGCATAGCAAACGAAACAAGTCAATAAGAACCTGGGGGTTATTTAGATTATGAAATCTATAGGATTTGTCTTTTAAGCATTCCAAAATGGAAGGTAAGTATTTGATTAAGGATTGAGCGGATTGTTCAAGAAGGATGGGATCTAATTTTTTTTGTTGATTATTGTCAAAGGCATCAATGCCGAAATCATTGTTATGGGATAAAGTGTTTAAGTTTGTATGAAAAGTTAAAGATAATAAGAACTTTTGATAATTGTCTAATTGGAAGTGGTGTAAAAAGGTCTCCCAAGTGAATTGTGATAAAAAATTATTCTCAATTTGAACGGCGAGAAAGAATTTTTTTAAGTTGATAGGATTTTCGGTAATCAAATTCAATTCTTGGAAGATTAACTTTTCAAGAGGAGATTTAAAGTTGAATGAAGCATTAGGATTAGAAATGTAATTATTATTATTATTATTATTATTATTATTATTATTATTATTATTATTATTATTATTATTTGATTGATTATTAGCAGAAGAGATTTCGGTAGAAGAATGATTGATTAAGTGGCGTAAATAAGTAGCATAGACTTCTGGTGGATTGGATTGAGATAAATGGCAAATTTGCCTTACTGTAGAGTCCCAGGTTTCGTCATTAATGGATGAAGCCAACAAGAATAGCTGAGCGCTTATTGTAGAAATTAGGTCTAAAGAATTTTGAGATAGCGATTGATTGGAATTATTGGATAAGTTTTTATTTTGGTTTGGTAAAACCGCTGTTTGAAGTAAAGAGTTAATATTGATAGGAGTGGATGAAGCCGACCTATTACTGCTGCTGTTGTTATTATTATTATTGTTGTTGTTGTTATTATTGATATTATTATTGATGTTGATGTTGGGATTAGCGCCCTTCAGCGCAGAATTAATTTGTTGAGACAGTTTTGAAAGATTACTAATATAAATTTACAGAATAGTAAAATCAATAAATGATTTAGAAAAATAGAGATAGATCTATGAAAATAATATGGAGGTGTATGGAACGCCACGTAAAACAGGATCTAGGAATACAAACTGTATGGATGGAGCAAAACAGGAGAAAAAAAAGGAAAGGTATCAAAGAAGAAGGAAGAATCAATGGATTAGATGCTTGCTTTTCAATGGGAGTGAAGATGTGCTGCTGGTTGGATGGATTTCGCGAGAAAAGGAGAGGAAGGAAAAGAAGCAGAAGGCAAAGATAAAGCAGAGGAAAACAGTCAATAGGGATTAAATTTTTGCTTCGAAGACACGTGATTGGCTCTGCAGCTCAGACCCGCAGCCACAGGCAGGTTTCACGGTTAGAGCAAGTAGAGAGGTGCTGGTTGGCGCGTACTGGTGCGTGTGGTTTAGGGCTGGGGAGCGTCGTTATGGCTTTGTGGCGCTGCTTCGAGGTTGGGCTTTGCCTCTTCGGGCTCGGCCGTGTCTTCGGTTTCGTTCTCGTTTCCGTTTTCGTTCTCGTTTCCGTTTTCGTTCTCGTTCTCGTTGTCGTTGACGTCCCCTTGGTTGTTGAGACTCTCTTCCTGCTCTTCAATGGAGTCTTGCAAATCCTCATCGACATCGATTTCGTTTAACTCGTCGTCAATAAAGAGCTCTTCCACGGTTTGTAGATCTTCCTCAATGTACTTTTCGTTTTCTAGTTTCAGAATCTGCTCTTTGATCACAATCTCGTTCAACTGCTTCAATTCCTCCACTGGTTTGTTGATCTTCAAACTTTTGTAGAACTTGTCAATGCAGGAGTTTGAATTGCCAAAAATATTTCTGTTTTGGTAGTTGGTATTGCTTCTCAATAGGTTATACAAATCTTCTGCGTCCAACTCCTCGTCAATAGAGTCATTTAAATCTTCATACAAATTCCAGTTTGAATTCAATTTGGGATCACAGTAGCAGTTGTTCTGCACGTACAAGCTTTTTCTATTGCTATTCTCCCCACTGCTATTCAGTTCATCGTCAACAATTGCCAATGGACAGTTGTTTTTATTGTCTTTAAGGTTGTAGTATCCTAGTGGTATGCCAGAGTGCTGGTCAAGAAACAAGAAATCTTTTTTAAAATCGAGTACCAACGACATGATTATGGTTCTGATGATATAATCAGGCCAGTTATTGTAGTAAATACCACCGTTGGTATCAAAAAGATCAAATAATTTGCAATATTTCTCGCTTCTTAAAAAGTTCAAGTCTGCAATTTCATTTCCCGTGTAAAACACGCAATCGTTATAGTCTCCCTTTAAAATATTGTCATCAGTATCACTAACAAACCTCAACAAATTGCTATGAAAGCTGGTCAAACTTTTGAATTCTCTCTTATTATTCTGCTTCAAATCATTTAAATATTTGAGTGTCACATTCCATATTTTTTCCGACATGTATTTGTCAGCAGTATCTATCAAGCTGATTGCAAACTTGTAGCTGCCCTTTTCAAATTCCTTTAATATATCATACTCTTGGATATCGCACTGCAATTGGATATTGGGTTCGATTCTCCAATACGAAGAATAGTTCAACAAAGGCTCAATGTTGTAGAACAAACCCGAATAAAAGCGAGACATGTGCTTGAAACTATCAGTGTTGGTTCTTTTGATATTTGGGAATAAATTGGCTTTCTTTCGCAAAGCTATTCTTGATTTTTTGGCCAAGTTCTTGTCCACATGGTTGGGTATCACCCAATACTGTCTTTTGTTCAAATGGTAAAAAATCACTTTTCCTGAACAGTAGGAGGCCACGATTTTCTTAAAATTGGCCGTAAACCCTCTGTCTGTCACAATCACCCAGTCGTAATTGTAATATTTGTTGAAACGGTTTTCAACAGAAATAATTGAGGAGACTAGTCCAATTATGTCGTTGTTTCTCACTAGTGAAAACAACGTCGCATTTGCTTTCACATAGCCTGGATAGTAGACATTCCTCAACGGCGATACTGGCTCAAAAATCACATATTTGTTGTCTCCATAAACATCAGTCTCCCTCTTCTGGACCCCAAAATGAGTGGTGATAATTTTTGTGGTGCGATTGAAATTAAACTGCTCGCTAAACTGCTGTATATTGTCCTGGTCTCGATTGTACTTGACGGTTATATCACTCTGGGTCGTGGCATTGCTGAGAGACAAACTGTACTTGGTGGTATTGCTGGAGAACGCACTGAACTTGTACAACAACACCACCGATAGCGATACGATTGCAAACAACTGTATTTGCCTAAGTCTTCGTGAGTTCATGCTGGATCAATGCAGTATCTCTCCCTCTGCCAGACATCTAAACCACCTTTCTCTGAGCTTCTTATCGTCCTTGTTTCCAGCTTCAAATCCACCTCAAACAGGGCTTCGCGCCCGTTCCACGTGCCCTCCTTCCGGCCCTGTGACAGTGGGACTCTTTGCTCTGTAGATCATCAGCACAGTTTACTCCCTCCTCTTTGCTTTATCCAGATAGCTTGTTGAATCTTGGGCTCTACATGGCTGTTGATTTCATAGATTAATTGTTTTCAATCTGGTAGAAGCACTTTAGTGGTGAGATCCAAATACTTCCATGCTAATAACTCAGGAAGAACAGTTGCATCTCAAGATCATCACAGAGCATCATCTTGAAAATAGTTGTAAAGGTGGTTTTGGAAGGTGTTTTCTACCCAACAGTAATCATAACTGAAGAGTCATAAATAACAATAGAAACTCATAAAAATCGTTTAAAAAACCTGAAACACTTAAATGAAAAATTAGTTTTTAACCCCAAAATTTATTAGAATGAGTCAAATTTTAGATTGGGTAATAGGAAATTGAAAATTTATTTCTTATAATATTCAATTAATTTATCTGATCAGAGTGAAATTTAGCAGAAAACAGCATCTGTCAAAAATCCAAATAGTCTCTACATAAATTTCAATTTTTATTAAGATATTCATCCATTGGTTTTGGTATAAAATTTAAATCATTTTTTATTACAACACAATGCAGCACAGAACAATAGAATTAGCAATTAGAAAATAAAAAATCTAGAATAAATCATAAAATAAAAAAAAAACTGTTTAAGAGATGAAACAAATAAACTTGAATTGCAAAAACTATAATTTCTCAGATATATTATAAATATTATTTGATAATTATGCTAGATCTTATTATTTTAATTTGATTTTAGTTGTGCTCTTTATTCAATTAATTTATTATAAATTAAATTAAACTAAACGGCAATCAGATTTCACCTAAAATGTGATGAAGATAATTTTTGGAAACTCTAAAAGGTTATAAATTGAGTTCACAGTTAATTTTTCAGCTTAATATTTAAGGACATTATCAGCTTTTATAGATATAAAAAAAATGGTGTATAGACTGGTGTGTAATGATAATGAACGCTTTGGATTGAAACTGGTAAACTGTAACTTGTGCTGTGTGTTTTATTGAAATAGGTGAAATTTTGTGAAAAATAATCCAAAAGCAATAATTTTTATCACTANATTGAAGAAAAATAAGATAACATTGATAGAGAAGCCTGAAACGCAAATTAAATTTTATATTAATAACATATATTTTATTTTTGTTGATATATTATACCATTCGAGAATGAGCAAATTATCTTTAGTTGCTTTCACAATAGCAACAAAACCTTTAACAAAACCCGAAAAAACATTTCTATAAAATAAGGTAGTGAGACCNGACTTATTACTCGAAACGGCAGCTGTTATAATCTGCATGTACAGGTGGATAACACCGGCAATCCAACTCATTGCAGCTTCATTGCTTTTATGTATAAAACAAAACTGTTTAACATTGTTGATATAAATAGAAGCTTGAGTCGTTGACTGAAAATGCTATAAACAATAAGAAGTGAAAAGAAAAGTCAATTATAGCTTACAAACATGCACTTTTTCAATTTCTGGAACAATAATATTCAATATAATTCCAATATACTGGATGACTTACCCAATGTATTGGATGGTTTGCCGATTTTTATTGTTCAGCGTATGTTATATGATATACCAATTGACAAAGTAGTTTCTTTCACATTATCAAACAACCCATTACTAAAAATAAGTGCATATTCTGTACTTTTCGATACAGTTGAAATCATTGGTGAAAGATTATCATCAAAATATGTGACAGTCATAAGAAGTCAATGTCTCCCACAATTAAAACAGCATTTAGTTTTACAAATTAATAATGCTTCATTATTCAGAAACGAATTGAGATGGTATACAAAGCAGTTGATTGTGTATACTACAATAGAATCAAATTTATTGAGCAAAGCTAAGTTCAGACTTCCTACAGTGTTTGAATCTTTACAGCAAACGACTCTATTGATATTTTTTGAAACTAGATGCCCAAATGAGATTTCTATTGTTGAATTCGATGTTACAGATACCATGAAATATTACAAGTTGCTATTTCCATCCGATCAAAGCAAATGGCAAATATCTCGGACCTTAACAAAAAAAGTACAAGATGACCACAAGTATAAATTATTTATATTTGAGCGAATTAAATCAAAAACAAATCCCTATTGTTNACAACATATTACAAAGCAATTAAACATCTCCAAACAATTTGGGAGCTCTATATTGTTGAATTTGAAGCATCTATGTTTGTTTGGTCTAAATATTTGGTCAATTACTCAATTACCACTTCTAATAAGCTTGAATTCACTTGATCTTTCCAGCAATTGTCTAAATATGCTCACTGATTTGAACAATTTGTGCAATTTGGTTGACTTAAATTTGTCCAATAATCAATTCAGCATCTTTCCTGATTTAGAGCCATGTCTCAATTTGTTGAATCTTGATTTATCATTCAATAAATTAAGTGTTTTTTCAAACGTTTGTTTATACAATTTGAAATCATTGTTATTGACATACAAAAACATTAACAGAATTGATAATTCCAATACACTCCCAAAGTTATTAAAACTTGATTTAGAGAATAATAAACTATCCAGTACTGATAACTTGGAGCAGTTTCCTTTATCAAGTTGGTTGAATATTCAAAGAAATATCATATCTAGTATTACTAATATAGGCTTTCCTGAAAACTTGTAGGTTATCTATTCGGAAAACGAAATTGCAGATTCAATAAGATTTCAAGAAAGATTAGCAAACTTAAAATCATTGAAAATGCGTTTGGAGATCCCAGATAAAATTATAAAATTCCCAACATGGATTGACTTAGTTTTATTGAACTTGACAATACATCTGAAAGAAAATCTAACTCGATACGGTAGTTTTCCAAAATTTGACCAATCTAAAAAAATTAACTGTATTTACTGTTGATATTAAAGATTTCAAAATTCCAGAACAGTGGGGTAATTTGAAATTTGTAAGAATTCATTGTGATGAACCTATCCAAAGTTTAGATTTGACGAATTTGTCAAAAATAAAAACGTTGTATCTATGGGGCAATCACATTAAAAAAACAATAAAAACACAAGCGTTGAAATCGTCAGCTGATACAGATCATAATCTAAGTAGACCCTCCGAAACTAATAATTCCAATCAAATTAGTAAGGTATTAAGGTTGAATTTAAGTTGGAATAGGATTCGCAAAATGGAAAATTTTGAAGATTTAATAGCTTGAAATCACTAAAGAAGCTAAATTTAGAATCGAATCAAATAAAAAAAATTGAAAATTTAAATAATCAACATAATTTAGAAGTGTTAAACCTTTTATGTAACCAAATTTTTAAACTAGAAAGCTTATCTGGGTTAACAAATTTGAAAAGACTAGATTTATTGGAAGACTGTATCACAAAAATTGAGAGATGTGAAAGATTAAAAGAATTAGGAGAATTGAATAGAGAAGGGAATTGAATAGAGAGGGGAATAGAATTGAAAAGCTAACCAATGATCTAGGTCCAAAATTCGAATTTCGGAATAATGCATCTAACCGAGAAACTACCGAAAAACCTGAAAAACCTGAAAAACCTGAAAAACCTGATAATATGAGAAAATCTGTGTACTATGAAAATAGAATCACATATTCCGAGGGCTTAAAAAACCTTCCAAAGAGATGCCAAAAAATTGATGAAGCTCCAAATGTTAATAAATTTTCGGTCAACAGTTTATCAATTCTCGAAGCTTTGTGTGAACCATGAAATTTACAATCTCTTTCCCTTTTTAATCTGTTATATTTTTAGTCTGTTATTGTGTTNGCGAGATATTCCATCTTCAAAGCCTGGATTCTTCTATTTATTTATTTTTAGTCATTTTTATCAAATGCAATTCTAATCTTCAAGTGGCAAACCCGATCCAACTCTATCCAATTCTAGAAGTGGCCACAACAAAAGCAAATCCACATCAGCTCTCATCGTATGGCCAATTTGGGAATGGCCACTTTTGTCATGTTGTGGGCTCTTTCCTAATTGGTTTCAGCATCTGGGCTGGATCCTGCAGCTATCACCTAGAATACACTTTACTTGTTGCAGAATACTGCAGAATTCTGCTGCAGAAGCTATTTCTAGTTGGTCGATCCATGCGATGTGCTCAACCATGCAGTGAAAACGCTACTTCAATATATCAATCGTTGATAATTTTCAAATTTGGTATAAATAATCAAAATTATTTAATGAATAAATGGAAAGATATAAAAAAATTCAAATGGAGCCAAATGTTTCAACAAACTAAATTTAAAATACCAATTCGATTAAAAAAAACCACGAATCAGGCAAATCCTGTTATCGCAAAAGATTTCAAAATTCCATTTTTCAATCTTTAATACATCATTAATGGACTGGATTCAAAGAAACATCTTCCCAAAAAATGCCCTTAATAAATTACTAAATGAACTTTCATTTTCAATTTTTCTTTTATTCTTTTATACGGTGCTATTAGAGACATCAAGTTTACTTATTGATTTTCCATTTAAAAAATTTGTAAACTTTAAATTTGAGATCGCTGATTCATGTGGGTTTTATTCAAATTTAGAAAAATCTGAAATTATTCTATTTTTCCCAGATATGAATCATTATGAATTCAAATTTGATGGTTCTTCTACCCCTCCGTTCCAACTTTTAAACAAAGAATTTGAAAACATTCGACAATTATTTGCTGGTTTAGATTCTCACGAGCATTTTAGGTATAACTTTACACTAGCCGTTAAAAATGCAATTTATATTACTGATTGTATCGGTGCTAATTATCACACATTAAACAAAGATGTTGGTATTGTGGAATCAGCTTTGGATGGTTTTGGCTGGATGAAACTTTTTACGCAATTGGATGCCGTCGAATTGTTGAAAGAACCAGGAGTAATTGATATTAAAAGAATGAGAGAGCTTCTTGATCTTCACGCTGAGCTGGAGAAGTGGGTGTTTTGTCACCACTTTTTCTCAACTCGACTCAATTATATCAATGGGGTTGATGATGCTAACTCCTAGGGGAAAGTTCAAATTAACTCAAATTCAAACCTCTGATTGTTTTTCTAATTTTTCTTTTATTTAATGTTTTATCATCAAACCCGTTATAAGACCGAATTAATTTTATATCTAAAATCATGTCATATATTATAAGGTGAAGTGGAACAATATTCTTCTCAAACAGATGTATGCTTGTTCTTTTTCTTACTTTTGTCTTTGGCGTTCAACAGGCTTTGATGAAGATAGCGAAAATCGTCAATGCTATCTTCTTTAAAATTTTCTTTAAAATTCATGTTACCATGGTCTTCAGCGTGTTTTTTCGGTAGCCAAAAGCAAATTATTCAAATTATTGTTGGGAAATTCTTCTTCGTTATCGCTTTGCTCTTCAATGATAGAACCTTTGCTAACTTGTTTATCATTCTTGGATAAAGAAAGCTTTGTTCTTGGTTTAGCTGGAAAATTGTATAAATGGGCCTGTGTTGCCGATGACGAGGTTTTCTTCTGATACACTACTAGAGCTGCTATTATTGGAATCTGAATTGGTAATATCACTAGTATTGGAGTTGGAAGCCCGGAAAAACCCCTCATAAATGGGATAGTGTAGCGGAGCTGGTGATGCGGCCCAGCTCAAAGCTCCGAGCACGCGCTTAACTATGGTGCTGGCGAGAGCCAATTGAATTCCGCCTTTTTTTAATCAATCAATCTCTAATTGAATTTCGTTTGTGAAAAACCATCTTCTACTTCTCCAGCATCTAGCTGATAGTACTCTCTTGGATTTGTTTTATCCACTTTGATCTGTTGATTCTCTCTTGATCTCCTCCCAAAGCATTTCAATTCCATCACTTGGAGCAAAGCGTTGCTTTTATTCAATATTCCACGCTCAGCGATAGTTTTTCGATATATTCAATATTCCCATTTCTCAACTCTCCGATACAATATCTACAGCAATTTATTTTTTTTATTTTCATTTCTCATCATTCCAAAGTATTTCTTTCAAGATTGTTATTCCATTTCCAACTTTCCTGCTTCAGAACAATGTTATCCTCCATTAATTGTCGTTCAATAACTAATTCTTTAAAATTTATTTCAACCAGAAATGATAAAGCAAAATTTTTCATTCAGTCCAAAAGATTTTTCAACAAATGCTCCAATTCTGTAATTCTTCAAAAAAGTCACCATCACCCATTTTTAGATGTCGAAAACATTAATAATTCATTTGGTGACTTCAAACCTATTACAACAACTTTAAATGAAGAATTCAATCTAGACAATCCAGATGCTATAAATTTCACCGAGGACTCGCTCGATGCCAAAAATAATTCAAAAATCAGACACTTTACTGTGAATTTTGGTCCACAACATCCTGCTGCCCATGGTGTTTTACGTTTGATTTTAGAGTTGAAAGGTGAAGAAATTGTGAGAAGTGATCCTCATGTTGGCTTACTACATCGTGGTACCGAAAAGCTAATTGAATCAAAAACTTATATGCAGGCATTGCCTTATTTCGATCGTCTAGATTACGTCTCCATGATGACAAATGAACTAGTTTTTTGTCTTGCAACTGAAAAGTTGCTAAATATCGAAGTTCCAATTAGAGCAAAGTACATCAGAACTCTATTTGGTGAAATCACCAGAGTATTAAACCACTGTATGTCTGTTTTATCTCACGCAATGGATGTGGGAGCTTTGACTCCATTTTTATGGGGTTTTGAAGAAAGAGAAAAGTTAATGGAGTTTTACGAAAGAGTTTCGGGTGCAAGACTACATGCTGCTTATTTTAGACCAGGTGGTGTCTCTCAAGATTTGCCTGAAGGTTTATTAGATGACATTTATATGTGGGCCACTCAATTCGGTGATAGAATTGATGAAACTGAAGAGCTATTAACCGACAATAGAATCTGGATAAACAGATTGAAAAATGTGGGCTTGCTCACTGCCGAAGATGCTTTGAATTATTCATGTACTGGTGTAATGCTAAGAGGTTCAGGAATTCCCTATGACATTAGAAAGGCTCAGCCTTATGACGCCTATGAATTGGTCGATTTCGATATACCTGTTGGTTACAATGGAGACTGTTACGACAGATATCTATGTAGAATGGCAGAATTTAGACAGTCTTTAAGAATTATTGAACAATGTATCAATCAAATGCCTGCTGGTCCTGTCAAAGTTGAAGACTTCAAAATCAATCCTCCACCCAGATCTTTGATGAAACAAGATATGGAAGCTTTGATCCACCATTTCCTTTTGTTCACAAAGGGTTATGCTGTTCCTCAAGGTGAAACTTATACTGCCATAGAAGCTCCCAAGGGTGAAATGGGTGTATATCTTATAAGCGATGGCTCTGAAAGACCTTACAGATGTAAAATTAGAGCTCCAGGTTTTGCTCACTTGGCTGCTTTTGATCATATTGCAAGAGGCAACTCATTGGCTGATGCTGTTGCTATTATTGGTACTATGGATTTAGTTTTCGGTGAAGTTGATCGTTAATTTTTTTTTTTTTCTTTTTATAAATTATATATTAATAAACTATGATAAATAATACGAATTTACTCTCAGCATGAAAGCAATCCCAATATTTTTCCTTCTTGAGCAAAACGGAGCCTTAACTTTCTAAAGCACGGTATACACCAAAAGTACCAACAAACGCCAAATTTATTCTATTCAGATGCTCATCTTTATTTTACATATTCTACCTCTCTTGAACAGACACCTTACATTGTTTTAGATACTTTTATGAAATCAAAGCTCATCATCAGGCTATATCTCAAAAATGCTGTCAGTTCCACCAGATCTTTTGGCCAGCGACAACATTTCACATGAAATTAATGAATTGATAATCGAAGGGAATAAATTCTATTCTTTGAAAGACTATGAACAAAGTGTTTCAAAGTATTCTGAAGCTTGTTCTTTATTTGGTGATCAAACGTCCTCAAAGCAGTACAAAGAAACTTTGTACTTGTATGGGAAATCGTTATTTTCGTTGGCAATTTCAAAATCACAAATTCTAGGTGGTAGCAACAACAACGACCTGACAAAGCAGACCAGCAGAAAAGAAGATCTTAACCAAAATTCTGATTCAGATAGAAATATCACTAACTCAAAGCATTTGACTATATCTAAAGAACAAATGCCTCAAAAATTGGACCACCAAAAAGCCTCTAAAATTCAGGATAGCAACAAAAATAATGGTAATCAGAATTTTCATTTTGACGAAACAGTTGCAGAAGAGGAAATTGATAATTCTGATAATTCTGATAATTCTGATAATGACCTAGAATCTGAGGCAGGAAGTTTTGATGAAGTGAGCAGCAGAGAAGATCCAAGTGTGAGTTTCAAAGAGGATGAGGAAAACTATCTAACTAAAACAAACGAAAATTTGAAAAGAATTACATTAACGGCAAATGATCAAAAACAATCTTTTAGTACGGGTGATATTTCTGATGACGATTCAAATAACATTGAAAATGATTTTGAACTAGCTTGGGATGTATTAGATTTATCGCGTGTTTTGTTTGAAACAGAATTTGAAGAATTGAAGAAAGTCGATAGGCATAATAATTTAGAAAAAGTAGAGATTCTCAAAAAAATAAGTGAAATCTATAATTTATTAGGAGAAGTGTCTTTGGAAAATGAGAACTTTAAACAATCAACTGCAGATTTTTTGAAAAGTTTGGATTACTTAATTATAATGAACGATATTATAAAAGAATATAAAATTTCTCAAATTGATTACAAGTTATTGAGTGAGATTCACTACAAACTATCTTTATCATATGAGTTTAATTTCGAAGATTCAGAAAACAAATCTAAATCCATTGAGAATATGCAAAAAGCAGTAAATTATGTTAACTTGACTTATAAAAGATTACTTTCGCTAAAAAATCTGCTTAATGATAAACTCAATGAGACGCCAATTAATGATAATTTGAAAGGTGAAATATATTCCATTGATATGGATATTAAGGATCAAGTTTCATTGATTGAAGAATTGAAAGAAAGATTAAATGATCTACTGCACGACCCTACTCAAGCATTTAAAGAGCAACAAATGGCTTTAATTAAAGGGCTATTAGGCCAGTCGACTAAAAAAGAAAGTCCAGCAGACATTAATAATGCTCATCATAACATTGTGGATCAAATCCCAAAAGAAGAAAATGTATCAAAACCCGAAATTAATGAAGTATTTGTACCTACAATGATAAATGATATTACTGCAATGGTGAAGAAAAGAAAAATTAAACCAAAAACGAAAAATCTTAAAAAAAAAGCAAAACACTAGTAATCACTGAAATTAGGGTACTCCAAAACCCATCGAAATGAATGGAAAATTTTGTATTTTATAGTGTTATTTGTAAATGTTTTTATTTAGTTATTCGTTTTCACTTGTTCTAATAAGAATGTTAATTAGTTTGATTATATGCTGATTTATAATTCAAGTGTAGAGAAACTTCGATTAGATAAGTTGGAATCAATTCTGTTTGAAAAGTGATTTGTCTTGGATTCAATTGCTTTGGATTCACCTCTAGAGAGGAGGAAAACGTGATAACCTATTTTGAATTGAAAAAACTTGATGAAAATACTAAACTGTTAAATTTTATTAATAAAAGAATAACAAGATCTGTTATAATCTACCAACCGTCCTAAATAAATGTTTTAACTGTTATTTCCTGTTATTTAGTCCCTACAACATAAAGAATATGGTTTTTCAATACAATGTTTATTAGTTCCAATAACTTACGGAAGCAGATTATATAAATCTTTAATTCTTGATCTTAATGAATTACATTTGAATTGTAGGTTTTAAAGTATTCCTCTAATGCAGATCTCAAAAAAAATTTCCAACCCAAAGTAACATAACCGAATTTTCCAATGGAGTAATAATTGGAAAAATGTTCCGTGACCAGTCACGGAACATTAATTTTTTGCTGAGAATTAGCAAGACAGTCGGAGAAATTGGAAGACATTTTGAAGATAGAATAATGTATATTATTGTGTTTACTTCTCTTCTTCTCATTCAAGGAGAAAGAAAAAAGTTTTTGTGTGTTATGTAGATTATATATAAATTTTAAATATATTTTTATTCATTTATAAGATTGTCATTCATGAAAACCCAATTCTTATAAGAAAATGGATTTGGTAATGTTCCATTATCGCAAAGATAATGAAATTACCTTAATAGGTAATTTTGTTGAAAATTATTATATCCACAAAAATGCTGCTGAACCATCCCATTGGTACAATGAATAAAGTCATGTTATGTAACATATGAGTATTAGCTAATCGTTGGAATCCCACAAACTTAATTTGTTAATAATTATATAAAAACCAATATTCTTTGATATTTTTGAGAATAAGAAAGAAAAAGTAAGCAATAAGCAAATTTTTCAGTATTATAACACATAACTAAAATAATTATATAAACAACAAGAAATAAACAAATTCTTAATGTTTTACGTTCTAAAGCCAAAGGCTTTATTACACTGTGATTGTTGGATGTCACTTGGTCTTCTTTGGATATAAACCAATGCGTCTCAAAGAGGGTTTATATAAAAATCTAATTAATAACTGAGCTTAGTTGTAAAAACAGTCATTTATTTTACACTTTTAACCTGTTGATATCAATAAATAAGTATGGAGCTCAATGGTTAAAACTGATCACTAGTGCTCGTACGAAAATTTCTAACCCAATCGAACCCAACCTAAACGGTTTTGGCAAGAGCACTACTCTTTATTCTTCTTCAATTAAGCAGCTCTCTGTAATTACTGTTGCAATTCTCGCAATATCTCAACCTCAATTCTAAAATTATGGATATCAATACCAATCTAATTTTGAAACGAGTCTGTGGATTTTGTTTTATTTATTCCATTATTACTGCAAATTGATATGCAAATGAAATATTTTAATTGGTGAGATTCTAAACCACATTTCTTCAATTATCTTTTTTTTCGAAATTTATTATTTCAATAAAAGATTTTATTTCTAGCAGCTTTTTAATTATAAGTATTTGCATTCCTTTTAATATTCTCTATATTTTAGTCTGACCAGGTGAAGTATCAGCATTTTATTCTTATTATACTTGTGCTGTATGAAATCTATTATAATGCACTATTATTGACAGAATAATTAGGTGCCTCTTTCAAATAGCATAGCATAGCATAGCTTATGGTATGTTTTGGTTTAGATAGGCATAAACAACCAAAAAATTAAAGAAAATTGGTGGGTTTTACATTTGGTGATTCATACTTCTTCAGATCATAATAAGGAGTATATATTGTACAAATAAATTGACTAACTAGATTTATAACCTTGAAAAATTCTCCAACTGTCAATTGAACTCAATGTAGATAGTCTTAACGATTATTGAGTTACCTGAAAAAAGATTTGGAATATTTAGCATTATTGTAGTGTAAAATAACTACCCTATTGCTTTTTTTAAACCAAGCCAGCCCTTGAGTTTAGTTAAAAATATAAACGACTAAAGACAGTATTAGAATTAGAAAAACAAGCTTCAAAAATCAAAATATCTTTGACAAAGAATTTAGTATATTACGCAAAATTTAGTGAAGTGATTCTAACTAGATTACATTTACATTTACATTTACATTATAAACAAACAGTAGAATCAAATCAATTATAAAAAATAATATAGAAACAGCAACAAATAAATAATTTTTTGAAGTAATGATTGTGTAGGCAGTTAGTTTTTCTTTTGAAAGAACCAAACGTAAAATTTAAAATATAGAATTTGTAATAAGCAATGAAAATAAAAATAAAACCAATAATGCATTTTCCTACCAACAGCATAAACTAATTTCGTTAATGGGATATATAAATCAAGACGTCAATCAAATACTTCTAAAAGATCCTGGTCAATGCGAGAATTCAGAGGACCAAAAGAAAAAAATAAAGCTTTGTTCTAAATGAAAGCAAGCTGAATAAAATGATAAAAAATAGTTAATGGCACAATTGCGTCGGTTTCCATGACCCACAGTAATAATGGACTAAATTAAATAAAACCCACAGACTCGTTTTCAGCAAATATTGTGCTATAGTGATGTGATAATGACCCTTGCTTGACATATAAATTGGTGTGAAGGAAATGGTTTATTGCTTCGATTGAGCATTAAGATCAATGGAATTTCATTCGAGAGTTTCAAAATTAGATTGGTATTGATATCCATAATTTTAGAATTGAGGTTGAGATATTGCGAGAATTGCACAGAGTTTCTCAAGTGTTAAAGAATATCAAAGGAGTTTAAACGCAAATTGCTAATAATAGAATCTTCAAGAATTATCAATTTAAATTTATTAGTACTCACCCATTAACAATAAGATAAAAATAGATATGCTGGATTAGCGACAGAGAAAGTTCTTTTACATACAAGTACATGTGGAAAATGTAGAGACATGTCTTTCTTAGTGGGATCGGAATATCTAGCATCCAATCAAACCCAAATAAGTCACGTGCGTGTTACTGGAAATTGCCAGCATTGTGATATATTTTGTCCTTGCTGTATATTCCATCCTACAACGCCAAATTGGTCTCATCACAGTTTCCTCAGTTATTATCCAGAAGCATTCATAAATTCCACCAAGTACGCTCTGTTACTCCATAACTGACCACCAAGCCATTGGGCCATTGAATCATCCAGCAACTGGGCTACTGGGCTGAACACCTCAAATGAGTTGCCCAAAGAACGAAGTTCAAAAAATGGGCTACTTTTTGCATGATCGAAAGCCACAGAGAAACCATCAACACTTCAGCAGTTCAAAACTTCAACACTTCAGTTAAATTTGGTTTGTCTTGAGTGACTACAACTGCAAATTTTAGGCCAAAGGAGCAGCTGGCATTTCTAAGACTCCACAATCGATAAGAGATTTTCACTGCAACCTCAGCTATGGTAAATAAACTGTCAAAAATTAACAACTGGAGACATGGATAAAGACTCCAACAGTACTTTTGTGACAATTTATACACCATGTGGTAATAACGATGTGGGTCTGAATATATCTACTTTTCCCAAAACGGCAGCACTTTAGCCCACATTTTTGCTACATCCACTCATTTTGTTCTCACCTCTGATTGGTTTGAATTACGCTTAGAACTCGTATTAGGTTCGGTCTGAGCCATGATTAGCTGATGCGGGAAGGAATAATTATCAACGCGAGTTTTAATAGGCTTCAGGGCTTCTGAACCGAATTACTATCTGAACTTTGTTAACCAATATAATTGATACACTCCCGGAAATTATTTGGGCTGATAATGACTGAAATATACCGAACTATAGAAATATACTTCTATGAGAAGTGATCTGTTCTACTCTACAGCTGCCACATCATTATACATTTTTGCTTCAATAGTCCTGTGAGCAAGTCAAATCCAGAATAGTATTTAAGAATATTTTGAATTGAAAACAGGATTTCATTACTTTCTCAATCAGACTCTTAATTGGAAAGTTTTCAATTGAATTGATTTGAAAAAGAAATTAAAAGTTTTTGCTAGCCAGAATCTTGATTTTACCAAGCTAGTGATCGAAAACAGAGGTTTTATTTCAAATACATTCATATAAAAAAAAAAGAAACAATAATAACAATAATAACAATAATAACAATAATAATGATAGCAAAAGTGAATCTCTTAGTAGAATGTTTGATTTTTATAACTTTGAAAAGAAAAGTAGTAATTTTATTTCTTTTTCAATTTAATTGCAAGAATAATCGTCAATTAAAGGGCAAAAGTCCTTCGAAAGCGTAAGTCTTTCAAAAATCAACGGTTTTGTTCTTTCTGAATTTGATTGAAATCTTTCATTACTGGAATAGTTAATAATAGATCTTTAGTACACACTGATCAGTGTGAATCCGCTAATTTGGTCCCTATCCCAAATCACTATAAAAAGACAAAAAGTAAAAGTTGTGCTGTACTATTCTTGCATTAATATCTTCATTTTGCTCTTTATAAAATTTTTAACTTCAAAAATAACCCCAACTGCTTACTATTTATTACAAGAGGCATGTTACCATCCACCTTGCAAATTACTGGCAAAAAAAAAATTGAAGGAGTCAATCCTCTTTTGACTGATATTAACTATGAATTAAAAACAGAAGAGACTTGATATGGTATTTTTATAGCGTAAACTAACAAAAGAAACCAAATTAATGAAATTTCGTCAATCAAATGCAGCAATGGTGTTTCTTTTATATTTCTGTTATGAGTTGATCCACACTCTGTAATATGTTCAGCTTTGCACTAGGAGATGAACAATAGAAATATCTCTAATAATAGCGATAGGCATGGTTATATTGATAATAACGATGACAACTAGCAATAAAGACAGAATTGTTTAATGAGTTGAATTTTTATTTATCCCCAGCCTGATTAGATCTTATCACTTAATTCTTGACATTTATCACGCAAAAGCTCAGCTCTGGCTGAATTATTAATAGATTCTCTCAACTTTTACTACTGTGTGGAACCGATTTATTATATTAACTGCATCTTGCCAATATTTCTTTATTTTATCACCTCTATACATGATTATCACTCTGAACTTTAACCTGCATCATTAGGACTGTGGACCTTGTGGGGAATAATATATCCATATTGTTTTAGTTTCTCGATCAGCAGTACTGAAGTTTTAATAATAATTTCAATAAAATTTTGGGTTTTGTTGTTGAGACCTGGGGTTATTTTCACAAACAGAACTATTTTTAATATCTGGTTTGGTTTAGTCTCTTTTTTCTTTGTTAAATAAATTGGTATAAATTAACTAGGTATCCTTCACAATTTCAAGTCTATCTTTTTTTCTTTTTTCATCATCAAAATAACAAAGCGATTTCAATCATAGATAAATTTCTAATATCAACTAAACTTACAATCAAACTTATAATCCGATTTGCTGTCTAATTAATTTTTTAAAATGCTCAAAACTCAAGTTCTTTACACTATCGTTTCATTCCTTATTGCTGCCAATGCCCTTCCAGTTCCTCAACCTGATGCAGTAGCTGAAGCAGTTGTTGAAGATAGTTTGGAAAAACGTAGTGATAACGGTAATGACAACGGTAATGTTAATGGTAATGCCAACGGTCCCGGTGGTTGGAATGGTAATTACAACGGAAACTCCAATGGTAATAATAATGGCGGATGGTACTCATACAACAATGGTAATTCCAATGGAAACTATAACGGTAACGAAAATGGGCCAGGTGGAAACAACGGTAACTCCAATGGTAACTCCAATGGTAACTCTAACGGCTACTGGGGCTACTATGGCTATTCAGGAAACAATGGTAACAACAATGGTAACCAAAATGGTAATGCCAATGGTCCTGGTGGTAACAATGGTAACAGCAATGGTAATGGAAATGGTAATGGAAATTAAATTGATTGAGACTTTCTTTCACTTTTCAATTTTCATATAATAGTCCAAATTTATTTTCATTATGACAATTAACGATATCTCCAATTTTTTTCAACACCCAATACAGCTTTTATACCTTTTGCATTTTTCTTGTGCCAAATTGTGAATTGGTAGAAGAATTCTCTTCAAATATTACAATTGATCATTGTTCATTTCGAGGTTGAAATTTTTCGAATTATTTCTTCTTTTTCCTTTAAACTTTTACAAATTTCTCATTTTTATACTTTAATTGATATTTTACTTTAATCAAAACTTTGTAAACATCGAATATATTTTATGATATCATTCAAAGTGCTCTCCTGTAGACTATTGAATAATTCCAAACCAGCCTCTGTATTTATAATTCTTTTCCTCAAATATCTTTATTCTTAACATCAGGAGTCTTCACTTTCTAGATTCAAAGGTCATCTACTATAGTTCATATTAAAAGTCAAATCTAGCTCGAATCATTTTCTTAACCCATTATATCACTAAGACGTTTTCCTCAAACTAATTCATTAAAAGGAGATGAAAAAATATCCAAAAGTACACCATAGTTTCTGCAATTTTATGGCTACAATTTCGAATCTAAACTTTCATTTTGAACAGTCAAGTAAGATATGTTCAACTCAATGACTCACTCTAATTCTTTTCTCAATATTTGCTTTAACAACAGATTCAACAAGCCTTACATCCCATGAAACTTGTTTTTAATTCAATTAGATTTTTTAGATATCAAATAAGTATATTTTTAAGGAAATGGAGTATTCGCCCATTTTCGCCAATTGTGGCTAGTGCTTATGCTAAGCCCATTTTATGGATTTGAAGTGTTTTTGCTGTCACTTGCAAGAAAGTGCCGGAACAACTTTTTAGCCCGGAAGAATTCTCCTTATCGCAGCAATTTTCGGCCTTACCACGGCGCTGTTTGCGAGAATCCGGAATAACTGATTGTTAAAAATGATAATTATCATCTTGATTCGTCATTGGAAAAATGGTCTAAAAGATAGCTTAATTGATGATTTTTCTGTATCAAACGCTGTCTCACTGTGAGTTGATAGCTTTAATAATGGATCCTGATAATGGTTGTTCGTGGTCCAACTCGAAATGATTGGATTAGAACTTTATTTTGAAATGTTGAAATGTTGAAATTTATTTAAATTAATGATGGGTAAATATACTTTTAGTACCAAAAAACACAAGGAAATAAGAGTACAACTTTTTATTATAATTAAATTAGAAAGATTTTGTGATGGTGTAGCAAAGAAAATGATTAATTGGGTTAACTATTATTTACTATACCAGCAGAGCATCCCCTGTATAGCTCTTTGGTTAAACCGGGAAGTGAACGTGACAAAAAGCCGTGGAAACTTTCCGGCAGTTAGAGCGGTCGGTATTTGTGGTTCCGACCAACATCCAGCACAGTTCCGTTGCTACAAAATGGCCAGAAAATATCAGACCATCAATGCATGCAGTTTGAATATGTCTCATATACTGGAACAATATTCACAACCACTTTGATACTTGGTATTTCACTGATCTGTGCATTTCCCAGCATCATCCAGCGCTATCTACAAGCTAGTCTACTCACGTGATAGTATAATTGATTTTCCCCAGTCGAACATTATAACTTCCATCTTCTTTTGTTGCTCTTCTCAAAACCAACAAAACATTGTTTGTTAAGAATGGAAATGCAATCAACAGAGTTAGAACAGTACACCACTTACCTAAAGTTGTTGATTTTAGTTAAAATCAAACATACACAAATCATACTTATTTAATTTACCACAAAAAACAATCAAAGCTGAAAGTACCAAATAACACCAATGGAATCTTTATCTGAAGAAGAAATCTACAAACTTTCGTTAATCGAAAAGTCTTTATTTTCTCTTGACAAAATGCTCAAACAGTACCAACTAATCAGCAATCAATATAAACAATAAAGCGTTTATTTTTTCTTTTCCCAAATTCATTTGCCTATCTCCAAAACATTCGCTCTATTAAATTGGAATGAAATATCTAGAGAGAGTGCATTAAACAAAAAGAATCATTTGTTTCCTCTTACACACGATTTAGTTCAGCATTATTTATTCAGATACATTCATGAAAATAAAACTAATTTAGCACTCAAAAAATCTTTGACTAGACAAATTCATCATATTTTATTAGATAAAAGCCATTCAATTACAGATGCTGCTCGATACATAATGGGACTCTTTTCAATTTCTGTTTTCCTTAGCATTGCGGTTCTCACTTTAAAGGACGACACAAAAATTTTGAAGTATAATGGTTTCCGTTACAATAACAATAACAATACCAATACCAATAGATCAATCTCAATTCTGTCATTTCAGACATCTTCCATATCAACAAAACGAAAGCATTTGCTGTATAACCATTTTCATATGGTCGTTCCGGTTTCAAAATCTATTTTTACAGGTGCTGAAATTGATAGTTAGTTGGAACTGCTTTCAATTTATATTGCTAAAAATAAAAACTATCTTTCAGATCCCCTTGATTTTTTCGGTTCTAGAAATGTGCTAATCGCCAATAAGAAAAATCTCAAACAAATAATTCAACATCAGATAATTCAACCGATTTGTAAATTAATTTCAGGAACCAATTTACAATATTAGAATATTGTTTTGAAGCAGGACCTTGAAATAACAAGTCTAAAGAATAACACCGAAAAGTCAAAAAGTGTTAACTTTAAAATTATTCCAGATATTGTTCTATTAATATCAGGAAATGAAGATATACTAATTCCAATTGAAATCAATTTACCTGATCTTTCAGGCTGAGAAAAAAGAAAACAAAATCAATTGTTTATGGATTTTAAATGAGCTAAAAATATCTGTTGTAAATAATATCAAACTATTAAAGACATCTTATCAAATTCAGAATTTATATTTATCACTTTTCAAATCAACAGATATTGAAATCGAAAATTTAAACCTTGGACCAGCAGAATTTCAAGAGTTCAAAACATTATTTGATAAAGCATAAATTGCCTGTAACAAATTATTCAAAAAAAATATTAAAACAATCTTAAAAGGAGATGAACCTAACCAGTAATTTGTTGTTGTTTTGCTAATGCAGGAAAATACAGTTTTAAAAATTTATGATTCTATAAGAGCCACTATGCAACTCTATGACGCAACAAATAATAATGCTAAATATTTGGATCTTCTAGGACCAGTTCGAGAAACTAGATATATATATACAAGAAGGAAATTGTTGCTTACAAAAAACTTGCAACTTGCAATAATAAAAATGTTGCATCTTGTTTATATTTTTATGGGTTTTTAAAGCATCCTAAATTAGCTTTTCAATCTGTTCCTAAGAACCTAAATGATTTTGGCAATAAGGAACCTCTTCAACTATGAGGGTCATTTTTAGAAACCCAATATATTGGGGAGAACCAAATGGTCGATGTAAAAAGAAATGATTTTAAGAACATGACAACCAAAGCTCTTCAAAACCTTTATGACATCCACAATACAGGGATTTTCCATGGTAATATTCATCTTCAGAACGTTGTATACAAGTATAAAACACATGATTTTTTTTTCATTGACTTTGGTTCTTCCACCGTTAAAAATATGAAGTCTGAATCGAAGGATTTGAATCAAGGTGAACACAAAAATAATGATGATTTTCAGAAGGACTTGTGGAAAGACTACATGAATCTTTATCAAGCTATATTTTTTCAAACAAATTATAGAAATATATGTGATGAATTTTTAAATGGCTAGAAAAAAGAGTTTATTGAAGTTGTCAGACAATTGTATAAAAAAGAAAAAGACAATGAAAATCTGAAAGGTATTGATAATACAGGTAATATCAAAAGAAAATAATCAAAATATGCAAGACTTGCAAAAAAAAGCACAAAAACAAATATACCACTTTGAAATTATTCAGTGCTGTTTGTTATGTATTTATTTGCTGTACTTGCTAAAAACTATTGCAGTCCAAAGTTGTAAACACTACTAGACGTTAGGTTGCAATTTTAATCAGGTTTCAATTTTGGAATTTATAAAAATATTTATTATTTTAATATATCTAGCAGTTTGGAATATCTCCAAAAAATAGAACCTTCAAACTAACATAGTTTTTTGTAATGAAAATTTGCTTGAAGGCTTTAACTCACGAATGGATGAAAAGTTTTAAAAAGACAATATTGAAAGCTCCGTAGAAAATTGTGAGTTCAATAAATGTAAAGAACTATTGTAAAATATGAGATGATTGGAAAATTGATCAATTTTCTTTGTGATTTGAGAGTTTGATGTTGTTGAAAAAGTTATAACATATTATTGTTTAGTGGTAATAAAGTGAGTATAAAGTGAAATCAATTGAGTAACAAATTGAAACTGAAATGATTGATTAGCATTATCTGTGATGTTAATTTCTAGCATTGTAAAGTATAAAAATATAATTGAATTAAAAGAATCGATTTTACATGAAAATTAAAGGGTTATTGAAATTGGCTTGGAATATTTTCAAGAAAAGTGTTTAAATGAAATAAACCAAAATGTACTGGATCAAATTGAAGATGCTATCGATTATTTACATAAAAATAACTTTTTCCATGGTGATTTCAAACCTGATAATATATTAATTAATGATAAAGATCAAATTAAAATCATAGATTTTGAAAGAGAAATATCTGAAATATACAATTCAGACTGGATATTTGATAAAGAATCTGATTGTGTTTGCTTAAAGAGGATTACAAATGAACTCAGTAATACTAAACAACTAGCAAAATAATTATTAAAGCTGATTCTGTAGCCCCATTTTTACAATATTCAAACATTACACTGTTATCTGATCTAGTTTTCTTTATTTCATATTTTTATTTTCATTTTAATATATTCTTGTGGCAGTTTAGTGTTGACATATTGGTGTTATTTATTGATCTATCAAAATGTTATTTTTATAATCATATTAAATGTTTACTTGTACAAAATAAGGTCTAATTAATTTTTAAATATATAAAAGGCTGTTACTAGAAAATAAAAAAAGAGGAAAGAAAAAAAAGAAACAAGTCATTGAAGAGATTTTTTCAATTACAACTGAAATAAAGCTATTCTAAAAGGTAATTATAAAATAAATCAGTTTGCAGAATCATCTGGTTTTAAGGTTGGGAACAACAAAACTTCTCTGATGGTATTACTATCTGTCAAAAACATAGCTAATCTATCGATACCACAACCCCAACCACCAGTTGGAGGTAAACCGTATTCTAAAGCATTACAGAAGGATTCATCAATTAATTGAACTTCATCGTCACCTTGATCTTTTTGTCTTGCTTGTTCTTCAAATCTTTGTCTTTGATCAAATGGATCATTCAACTCTGTGTAAGCATTACAGATTTCTTTTGTGGCAACAAAAACTTCAAATCTTTCACATAAACCTGGAATTTTGCGATCGTATTTGGCCAAAGGAGACATCATTTGAGGATGACCAAATATAAAAGTCGGATTAATACATGTATCTTCCAATTCACCAACCAATTTATCTAACATCCTTGCATTGGTTAAGGGAGGAGTGCAATCTAATTTGTTTTGAATCAAAAGTTTTTTCAAGAAATCATTGGTGTCTTGAGTGTGCAATTGATCGCCTGCAGGGAACTTGACGTTAAAACGAACTTCTAATTGTTCAATCATATTAATTCTTTTCCAAGGTCTTGAAAAATCTAAGGTTAGGGTTTTTTCTTTATCGTTATCATCAGGATGAAACTTAAGTACATATGAACCAGTAATTTCTTTGACCATTTCTGAGAATAATAATTCAGTCATATCCATCAAGTCGTAAACATCTGCATAGGCTTGATAAAATTCGCAAGTTGTGAATTCAGGATTATGGGTCATGTCAATACCTTCATTTCTGAATTGTCTACCAATTTCGTAAACTCTTTCAATACCACCGACAACCAATTTTTTTAAATATAGTTCTGGAGCAATTCTTAAAAACATATCCAAATTCAAGTCATTGTGATGGGTTATAAAAGGTTTGGCAGTGGCACCACCAGCAATAACATCCATCATTGGAGTTTCAACTTCAACAAAACCACGATTATCTAGGAATTTTCTAATGTAAGAAATAATTTTAGATCTAATTATGAATTTTTCACGGACAGATTGATTTATAATTAAATCCAAATATCTTTTTCTATACCTCAACTCTTGGTCTTTGAAACCAAAATGAGAAGTTGGTAGCATATGTAAACATGGAGTTAATAGGGTTATCTGGTTTGAAAAAATTGAAATTTCTCCTTCACCACCTTTTTGAGGGTTAGTTCTTCCAATGTAACCGTTAATACCAATAATGTCACCTCTTCTTATGATGTCATTTTGTTCAAAGAAATCAGAATCTTTTAAATAATCATTGATTTGGGAGACAACTTGAATTGTAGAGTTGTTTGATAAAATTGAATAAAATCTTAATTTGGAACCAACTTCTCTTTTAACCATGACTCTACCAGCAATTGATAATTTGACATCTTTTAAAAATTGGCCTTTTTCCAAAGTAGAATAAGTGTTTAAAATGTCACTTGCATCGTCTTTAACGTGAAATTTATGTGGATAAGGGTTAGGAGTTTTAGTTGATCTTAACTCATTGATTTGTTTTGATCGTATAAGATGAAATTGGTTGGGAGTTAAATCCTCATCAATTTTTTTTTTCGTTGTTTTTTGTTTTGCTGGTTGGTTGACTTTTTTTGCAGCTTTTTTAGCATCAACAGCTCTTTGTTTTTGTCTTTTTTTCAACTCGTTTTTCGAAACCATTTCTCCAGTGGATTCATCCAAGTAGAGCTTTTTTTGGACTCCATCAGCTAATTGATCAATTGTTTGTTCAGACATTTTAAGAGAAAACCCCAAAAGTAAAATTAAGTCGCAACGATATCAGAGAGATAGTAAAGAAAAAATGAAGCTGGAAATATAAATAGATGGATAAAAAAACCCAGAGAGATAATTTTAAATTTAGTATTTTGGTTGCTGTAAAGTGTATATATAATCTGACTCATTTGAACAAAAAAATTTTCAATGACAAATATGGAAAATAAAACCATCGCAATAACTGCGATAATTGCATACATTTTTGTCGAAAATATGCACAATTTGCGAAAATATGCCAAACGCAAAAAGCTATTTTTTTGAGACCAATTGAACGGGCTTTCCGTTTTAGGAAAGAGTGACTAAATGTTTTGATTAATTTATCGAACAATAGATTGAAACATCTTCAGGGTTTGAAAACTGACCATCGTCTGTATAATTTGTGAAGTTATTATATTGCCTATACTTCCTGGAATACGCTCTTATGATTTACCTGGACAGTTTATTGCTATCGATGGATGGTAATGTGGATATATCTGACGACATCTATGATGATATGAGTATATCTGATGAAACATCTGATAGCCTGTCCATATATCGCTTCACTGATCTAGAAAACCTAGTTTATAACTTGCATGCTCTAGTATTGCAAAAATCGTTTTTTTACGTGCCATTAAATAAAATCTGGTTGCTAAGCTTATCAAAAAACAACTCTGTTAAATTATGCGCTTTTTCAACGCTTTTTAGCTCGGTTTATGTTAAACAAATTGGCATTCCTACTCAACTAAGACTTGCCCATGACAAAAATTCGTTTGTTTTTAAGACTAATTTCAATTGTATTGGCAGATTTATCTCAAGAATTAACCGTTTTGTCAGACACTTGAAAATAGGTTACGCATTGGGTTTTACCTCTTGGTGTTGTGTTGTAAGCTAAAAAATTCGCTTTATTTTGACAATAAGTTGAAATCTTTAAAAGTGGTCTTGAAATACTTTGACGCAGAGTATGACGAGGAGGAAGAATGCCTTGAAGATTTTCTTGAAGTTGACTCATTGCTCTCAACTCTTTTGAAAAGAAACTCAGTTTCACTTAAGGTCTTTAACTTTGAATTTGATTCTGATCAAAACCATCTGTTTTTGTTTACAAATTCCATAAACTCTTGTTCAAATCTAAATTTTCTATCCTTGAAATTTTCTTCTTAATATTATGAATTTGCTGATAGATTTAAGAAAAACACGGTTTTTTTGAATACTTTACATTCTAATAAAATTTTTTGTTCCAATTTAACCTACTTGAAATTGGCTGATGTTTTTATAGGTGATTTTCCTCACTATCTCAATAAGTATTACAATTTAAAATATCTTAATTTGTCTGATAATTATGTTGGACAAATCAATGGTTTATCGGATTTTCCATTATTAAAACATTTGAATCTTGCCACAAATAGTATGTCAAAAATTAAAAGTTCTTCAAATTTTGTGAATCTAACTAGATTAAATTTATGCCGCAATCGTATCACCAAAATTGAAAATTTATCAAGATTAAAAAGTCTTAAATTATTGGATATATCACGCAATAACATATCTAAAATGGAAAATTTATCAAACTTCACAAAACTTGAATGCTTGGACTTATCTTATAACCAAATTCCAAAAATTGAAACTATCTCTAAATTGAAATCACTTAAGATTCTAAATTTATCACATAATCATATTCAAAAAATCGATAACATATCAAAATTGTTTAATCTTTCTCATCTAAATTTATCAAATAATCAAAATCGAAAATTTATCTCAAATGGGTCATTTATTATTTTTGGAGCTATCCTCCAATAAAATTGTTAGAGTTGAAAATGTATCTGAATTGATCAATATTCAAGAATTAAATTTTTATAAAAATCAGATCAAGAAAATTGAACGTATATTTACTTTAGTTAATTTAAAAAAACTAATACTATCTTGTAATCTTTTAACCGAAATAGAAAATTTATCAAAATTAATTAATTTAACTCATATATATTTAAACCAAAATTCTTTAGTAAAAATTGAAAAATTGTCCAAGTTGCAAAATTTGATTGATCTAAATTTATCTGATAATAAAATTGAGAAAATTGAAAACTTATCAAACTTAAGCAACTTAACTTTTTTAAACATTTCTCACAATAAAATCAAAAGTATTGAAAACTTTCCACATTTGGATAAATTAGAGGTATTAAATTTTAGTTATAATCAAAATTCCCAAAAACGAGAATACATCTCATATGAATTATATCAAGTTTTTACATATTGTTTAAAAAATTAAATATCTCTGTTGGTTTTGTTGTTTTGTCTAATACTTAACTCATATTCCGATATGAAAAAACAAAAAAAAGTAAATAATAATTAGTTCTTTGATTAAAGATAAAAAGTGAATTTTAGCTGATTGAGAGTTTTCAAAATTATTAAAAGGTGTCACAAAGTGAAATTGAGATAAGTCAACATAAGTTGATCTTTGTACTTGTAAGTTATTTTATCGTTTAGGTATGAAAATTTTATTAGGTATTAAATTAAATTTATTAAATATTACATTATATATTTATAAATAAGGAAAAAAAGACCAAAAGAAACAATACTTAGTATGAAGAATTACAAAAATAATTAGAAATTCAAAGAACTTATAGCAATTTATACACTCAAATTAACAAAAATAGTGCTATACATAAAATCCTTCTTCGATACGTTTTAAAAATTCGTTTTCTATTCCAACCATTGAAGATGTGATAAGTTTTATCTTCTTTAAATAAATTTCATCTAATTTTCCTTGCAAATCAAAATAATCGCTCAATGATTCTTGTATGAGGTTGTATGTTTTACATGATCCTATTTTCATTTGTTTTCTTTCTTTCTTGGTTTGGGTAGCAATACTTTTATTGAATTTTTCTTTCATCCGTTTAATAGGTTTATAGTGTTCTTCTTCAAGCTTTTTCATCTTAAGAATATACTCATCACGAATAGAATTGAGATGTTTTAGACATTCAGTTTGAAAAGAAACTAGCAAAATTTTGTTCAACATGATATAACTCTCATTTTCAACTATACATTTTCTAAAGTATGCTCGCCAATTAGCATTGCCTGCAGGCACTGGTTCTATTCGAGATCCATCAAACAAACCATCAGATAAATCAACTCTTTCTTTGAGGATATTTGTTTTGTTGTAATCAAATATAGAAGATACATCAGAAACAACGGATTCAGTGTCAGAATCATCACTATCATCATCTCTTGCAATAGAATGAAAAGAATAGTTTAGGTCATCTTCTATTGGAGGAAAGAAAAAATAATTTAGTTTTTCATTTTCTTCCTCGAAGTAATATAATTCCTCATCCTCAAAACCAGCGTATGGATCACCAATAACTTGATTTCTGCTCATTTTCGGTTTAATTTTGTTAGCAGTATAAGTGAAGTTAAACAGTCGGATGTAATGACAAATTGATCACTATAATCAGTAATAGTTGTCCAAGTAATTTGAATGTGAATGATTGATTTACTTTGATAGTGATTTAACATATGAAAAGAGAAAATCATTGTAAAAGACACTTCAAGAGATATTTATAATTTCAAACCAATAATATTGTCTTATTCAATGCTTGCTTTTATCAATGGTTGTTCTACTCAAAGATTCATTTATTGCTTTATTCCACAAATACGAACCCTATTGCAGTACAAATACGCATAAACTAATTAAAGTTCCAGTAATTAACACAAATTGCACAAAACAAAGCTTGTTTGTGCAGATCAATCAAGCAATATTGTTGCATTTGGATGCTGAATTCTGCAGCAAGAAACCGGCTTACTAGTGATGGACAGCAAAATATTCTCCCTCCAGCTCGATTTGAGGACAGTAAAAATCTTCCCTCGTGCACAGTAAAAAATGTAGTGAAATTGAAGGGGGATGCAATCAATCATTAAGGGATTTTAGTAATCCTCTAAGAGTCGGTAACGCTTGATTATTTCTATGCTCTTTTTTAATGCTACTTGTTTCTGTTACTCTCTTCATCTTATATTAATTACAGTCTCCATCCAATCCGTCCTATGTCTCCATCAGTATCTATTTAATTCATCTATCTATTTTCTTTCTATTCTATATATTTTGTATATATATCTTTTTGAAAATTTTAAAGTAAAGCTTTCAAATCCCGATTCCAGATGTTTTTTATATATCACGTGGCTGAAATCTTAAACATTTTCAAACCTTACTCGATTTGAAGAGGGGATTTTTGCTGTCCGCAGCTAGTAAAATTTTAACCAAGGTACCATCACTATGGGACTAGATTGGTGTTGTTTTCAATTTTCTACTATTTTAGCTGATATAATAATATTTTTCAAAACATGACATTATATTATTTTGCTTTCATTTCTCTAAAAATAATCATCTTTCAGTTTATTAATATTTGACAAAACCCTGGAAACCGCTTCACTATCTGATAATATTACTCTACTAGATTCATGCTTATTTTGACCAATTTCTCCTATTTGCTTACGTTTTTTATTTTTAATTGTTATTCAAGTAATAAAAATAACAACTTCCTTATTAAAAACTAAAGATTTTGTAACAAAAGCTCTTATTTGTTTACCAAATTTCACATTATTTCCGTGCTTTGCCTTTAGCCAATTAAAATTGAAAGATATAAAATTATGACCTATTGTAATTTACAAGTAAAATACTTCGCATTCTGTTACCACTCCAATAACAATTAAAACATCTTATGATCGTTGAAGAAAAAAACGACCTTATTTTTATAATGATTTTCTGAACTTTGAGTTTGTCTGATGTTTTTGGGTCGGCTTTAACTTTATCACTGCTTTGCATTTTTTTATTGATCATAGTTTTTGTTTTAAATAGTTCTTGTATATTCACTAATTTATTTGAATTATAAACGTAACATTTTGTTGAAAGTTAAATTCCTCAACTCAGACTATTCAAATTTCAAAAAAATATATGAATCTTAAGTAATTCTGATTTTGAAATAAATCAATAAAGGAATAAACAACAAAATTTTCAAAAAAGCCCGCAGTATAAAAATACTTTCATTAAACGACTTGTGAACAGAAAAAAAAATAAAAAAAAAATAAGGAAAACTTAAAACAAAACATCAATAGTAAACATGTGAAAATTATTATTATTATAGATCTACGACGAAACAAAAAGTTTGAAGAAAAATTTTAAAACTTTTTTTCCGTTTCTTTTCTCTTCAGTCCCAAATTGAAGATAATTGAACTGGTTCGGAATAAGTTGTTGAATCATTGAATGAAATTTCTGTACTCCAAAAATCCTCACTTTGTCTGTAGCAATTCAAATCGTCAATTAATAATTCATAATATTGAATTTTGAATGTATTTCCACTGCTATTTTCATTTTCATTTAATTCTTGATTCTGATTTTCAAAATCCAGAATCATTTGATTTTCTCGTAATCCCTGGTCACAACTATTTCTTTTATAATAAATTTTATATCTTTCTGGTAATCGGAAATTAGGTGAGCAATAATCCGTTCGTGAATAAGATGGGATTTCTAGGTTATATATTTTTCTGATATTTCTAAGTGATGTCAGTTTTAATCCATTGAAATCAAATTGATTGATTTTAAATTTATTACTACTATTAACTTCATTTAAATATTGTTGATCAATAGCATTCCACGCAAACTCCAATTGAATATATTGAATTTTGTATTTATTGTGATCTTTTAGATGATTTATGAGATTTTTTAATAATAACAATTCACCTTTATAAATTGAATTGAACTGCTTACCAAAAACCAATGAAATTGTGTTAATAGGTGGCAAATTTTTTATGAATTTAATTAATAAGGATTCATGTTCATTAATTAGTGGTGTTATTAAAGCAGGTTCAACAATTTCTAAAATGAGTCCATCAAAATCAGTATAGTTTTCAATAGTGCTTGCTTTTATAGTTTTGTGGTTTTTCAAATTCAAATAAGCTGATAAATTGGTTTGTCTTAGCAATTTAAAATCAATTGATAATTTTAATAATTTTTTCATGTTTTTGATTGTATTAAAAAAATATTCAAAATTTTCAAAATTTTTATTTGCAGTTGGATCATTAGTGTTGAAATTATTTAGAATGCTTGAAACACTTAAAGAATTTGAAATATTAGAGTGTCTAATTGATAATTTTTGCAAGCTTTGAGCATAAAATTGAATAAATTGCGAGATAAACTTCCAGTTAATAACTAGAAATGTTGATTTGATAAAGAGATTTAATTCGACTAGGTTTTTTAATAAATTCAAGCAAAAAAAATCAAAAACTTTCAAATTACTTATATCATTCAAATCATTTTGGTCTTTCAGAGCATCAAAAAGTTTGAAATCTATTAATAAATCCAATCTTTTGAGATATGTCAAATCAACTTTATTAAATACAATTGACATATAATACCAGTCTCCTAATGTCATTGACAAATAATTTAGACTTAATTTATGAGAATTGTTGTTATTGGGATCAACAGCAGATAATTTGTTGTGTCTGAACAAGCCATTATCGATTATATGTTTATAATTACCATTTATAGTGCCCAATAGTTTTAAATTATGAACATTGGAAATCAAGTTATTCGTCAATTTAAAAAAATCATTTGAGCCAATCTCTAAAAAGTTGATATAGCTTAAAAAAGAGTTGTTTATGTTCAAGTTAGGGGTTGGATTACTATCACGATAATATAATTTAATAAAATTTTCCAACCAGATATTAAATTTTCGTTCTATGATTTTTCTTTTCAACTTTGACTCAAATTCACTATTTCTAACAAAAGAAAATGCTCTAAAGAAATAGTATTTCAATATTTTATTAAACCTTCTATTGACCAACGATAAAGAGAGCAAATTAGAATTGGTTTTATTGTTTAAATACTTGAAATAATTGAGGTACTGATACTTGATGCTGGGATTGATGAAGGTTGCTCTGACATCCACATTTTCGAGTTCGTTATCCAAAGAATGCAAAGGATAGTTATCTGATTCAATTATAAAATTAATTATTGCCTCGATTATATCGACTGGTAATCTGTCAATCATTGCTCTTTTCCTACTACTGTTTCGTCGTTATCCAGAAAGAAAACCCTATGGTTAAAGATAACAATCCGAAGGAAACACCGATCAATGCAGATGAACAACGTGTTTAGTGCAGATGTTTTCATATAGACGCAGTGCATAATTTGTAATTGCTGACAAATCTTTTTTTGTGATCTGCAGTGATGGGCGTGTTCCATGTATATTACCGACAGTGAAGTGCATTTGTACTCACCGATAGCTGCAGACTCGTGCTGAGTTTGACACAAAATGCAGCGCCATCATTGGCTGAATCTTGCACGCCATTTTCTCTCTCTATTTTCCCTTTCCATTCGACTTGAAATCTTGGTGAAACTGTTCTCTTCTCTTCTATTGCTTCGGATGGTGGCAGCAGGAATAGTATTTGCTAGTCCGACTGCCATTGAATGTCGTTGTAGCATTCGATGGAAGGACCTGCACTTGTGGGTTTTCGTTTATTTGCTTTGTGCGAAGTTTTATTTCCACCTCTAAACCCTTAAATGAATCTTCTATTCATGGGACGATAATGGCTGCGAGTCCAATTATCATCATATCATATCATATCATATCATATCATATCATATCATACCATATCATATGATTCATTTTATATTACACTATTCCTGTTTCTATATCACAGATACTCTTTTAGTTCCCAAAACCTGTGGATTCCCGAATCTTGTATTCTTTGTATTGATGGGTGAGAAATCAATGATCATGGTTTTTACAAGTGTTTCTCATATTGTAATTTATAAAAAGAAGTTATAGACTAAAATCATTATCTTAGCACCAACAAATTTTGTATCTGATATCTCAATCAGAAATTACCTTGAATTAAGGTTGAAAACCATATCAATTTTTTTCTCAAAATTTTAGTTTTTCACACACTTTATTCATTTAAACTGCCTCATGAGATAAATACCAAAGATATTATTCTATTACTAGTGTATAGCTGACAATTTTGTTAAAACGAATCAATAAACGAAGCTGAAAATGCTTTTTTATTCTTCGTTGTTCTTTCAATTTTCAAAATGATTTTTATTTTTTTGTCGGGAATTTTGAGAGTATTATTCAAGTTTATCTTTTAATTTTGGCATTTATCCTTTATAATTCATAATCTCCAATTCTTTTTGAATATTAAAATTCTTTGATTTAACATACTAGTACCAGTCTGTTGGCAATCGTGTTTTTACAGACCTGGTTTAATTTTTTCTTTTCGTTTTTTTTTTCCTTTGAATTAAAATCAAATTTTGTTATCTTTACTCTTTATTTGGATTAGTAAAATTATTGTGAATATTATGAACTAATTGTGAAATCTGTTCTAAATATTTAATTATTTTTTTAACACTATTTGAAATTAAATTAATAAGTTGCAATATGATTTCATATGATAATCACATAGTAATCATATTATTACCATAATTTTACAAATTTTTTAGTGTTTATGTTTAGAATTATTTGTAATTGCTGATGATTAATCTTTCTTTTTTTAATTGGCTTTTATAACCAAAATTATCTTTTTAGTCATCAAATATCAGCTACTGATGTAATATTCTACAAAGTTTCAGTTTAATGATGTTATTATATAGTATAATATATTTTTTTATTAAGAGATTTTACTTAAAAAAAATTACCAAAAGTAAAGCTATTTCAATCGGAAGCTATTTAAAACAGAATATATATAGTACAATTACTACTATAACAAAAATATTTAAAAAAAACTTAAAAAAAGAAATAGAAGAAAGAAAAAAAGAAAAAAAGAGTAGAAAAATCTAGAATATTGTAGATAAATAAATCCATATTAAATAGTATATTTTTTTGGTTCTCCTTTGATTTTGACTCAATTCAAACCAATTTAATTATAACTAAAAATAAAATTCGTTATAAAATTTAATTTTACATGAAACTAAACAAAAAATAAAAAAAGTAAAAAAGTAAAACAGTAAAAAAATAAAAAAATAAAAAAATAAAAAAAAAAACTTAAGAAAATAAAACATTAATAAAAATAAATTAATAAATAAGTAAAATAACAACCCATTGAAAAATATTTTTTACTTTATTTCATGATATTTTATTTAAATTCTTCTTATGAGATAACATAAAACAAAGAGTAATAAAAAAACAAAATAACAAGAATAAAGACTATAGTAAAATCTTTTTTTTTTCTCCAAATGATATAATAATGAAAAAAAAAACATAGTAATAGTATAGCAGTTTTTGATAGAATTAATAATGATATTGAATAATAAAAGGTAAAAATATGAAATAATAAACTAAAACTATAATTCATTGAAAATAGTTAGAGGAAATGAAGAGTATGATGGATTTTCTTTAACTCTGAAGTTTTCAGTATTAAACGTCTTGATAGTTCCAGAATTAAAATGTATTTTGATTGTAAAATAGTATATACCAGCTTGGTTGAAATCTTGGTTGTCAACTAAAACTTTATGAGAAAAGAATACCACTGGTGAAGACTCATAAAGAGTAAACAATTTAGAGTCATAGCAATGGGAGAAAATGTTTGAACGTATCAAAACATCATTTGATAAAGTGTCATTGCTGTTATTGCTTGAACGACTGTAGTTGTAATTGCTGCTGATGCTGTTGCTGATATTGCTATTGGCAGTAGAAAGGTGATTGTGATTGTAATTATTATATGAATAGTAGTGCTGAGCTGGATTTGAAGTGTAGTTGCTGGTGCAAGTGTTTTTATAGTATAATGAAATGTTGATTCTTTTAAAATAGTTTCTTTGATTTAGGATAATCTGTTTGCTTGAATTTAGATCAAGTTTCAACATGATTATTGGAAGTAAATTTTTTTTGATATATTGAGATTGAGTATATTCAAAGTCAATTAAAGTGACTTCGCATTTGGAGATTTTGCTATTGATTGGGAGCAGACTGTTGTAGATCAGACGATTGTTGTTGCGAAGAGTGGTGAATTGAAAAGAGGGCTGTAAACTGGAGGAGATTGAAGGTATATTTGTATTTATGGCTGAGTTTGATGTGGATCTAGATATTGGATTAGAGACTGAATTTAAAGAAAGGGATTCTAGATCATTTTCATCAGATCTCTTGGAAAAAGCCATAGACATGATAATTAATTTTTGGATGAAGTTATTCTTGGATATAATTGGGTGGTATTAAAGAGTGATATTAAAGGGAGGTATTAAAGAGTGGTATGATTGTTGATAAGAGTGATATTGATAAGAGTCGTGTCGATAAGAGTGGTAGTAAATAGTAAATACTATATAATAAAGATTGATATTAATATTTACTAGGATTTTTTTCTTTAGTTTAGAAAAAGAATATTGTAATAAATTTGGATATATGGCCAATTAAAAAAACAGAAAAAAGTCATTAAATAAGTAAATAATGAAGAGCATTTATATGAAATGATTGGGGGAATTCAGAGAATATTTATATCATTTAAAAACATTTGAAACTATTTAAAACCATTTAAAAGAAGATGAGAAATTTTAAATTTAATTAAAAATTTTAAATAAAAATTTAAAAGACAAAAAATGGAAAAAAAAAACAACAACAGAAAAAAAATAAAATTTAGAAATGAAATAAAGTTGTAATAAAATTCAAATTCAAACTAAGATTTTTAAATAAACGTTTAGAATTTTTTACAAAATTTATCAAATATGCAAAATTTGCTGTTTTTTATTGCCTAATTGCTTAAAGTTGAGGATTATCTCCAATTGAATGCAGAAAACATTGCAATGAAATTTCTAGTTATTATCAAAAACATTATATTATTTATCAAGATTTCTCAGAAGAAATTATTGTTAATGATATTAGCATTAATGATATTGATATTGATATTATTAGTGAATAAGTACATAAACACAAGTAAATGTTTGCTAAAACAATTGAAATTTCTTTTAACAACATATTCACCAGGCACGAATATAATAACGAAAGGCATATATAGTACAAGAATTTTAAAAATTTCAAAATTGCACAAAATGGAAAAATGAGAAGTTGCAGAATAGCAATTAGCAATTTGAAATTTGTACAAGTATAATAAGCATGATAAATATCAATACTATAGATATCAATACCTGATTTTAAAATGGAAAAGCAAATATCTTAAAGGTTAAAGTTGATTTGAAAAATTTTGATTCGAAAAATCAAGAAAATTTGAGTACTGTTGGCAAATTCAAAACTGGCAGTGAAGAAATAAGAGAAGAGAGGAGAGAAGATGGTTGTGGATGGGATTTATCAAGCAGATGTTTTTGTTTGGAGTGATTGTGTTTGAACTTCTTTCGGTGAGAAAGAATTGTGATCGTATGAGGGCAGTGATGGGAGTAGTTTTTGTGGGAAATGGTGAATGGAGTAGAAGGAGAAGGGGAATGAGAAGACATATTCACAAAATACCATACAATGCGATAAAAAGAGGAGGAAATGCAACGAGATATAATAGAGCAAAACCAAAAAACCAACAACAAAGAAATGTAGATTCAATGGCCAGGTATTAGAATAGGAAATCAGAAGTGGAAGAGAGAAATAAATAGATAATAGCGATTTAATTTGCAATATGCAGAGTCTTTTTATGTTGTTTCACAATCAACAAAAAAAGTGAAAATCCATAGCAGTTTTTTACAAGATTTTGCAAGTTTTGCAGAAAGTTTTGGTTATGTTGGACGAATTCATTTACATGAATATGAATTTTAAATGCAGTGCTACAGTGACTGTCTTAGTGGTTTCTTGATCAAAACGTTGAAAAGCTGTTGAACTTAAGTATAATCAGGTATTAAGGCAAGTTACGCTAAAAGAGCCCAAGCACATTAAAAATAACCCAAAAGCAAGCCAAACAGCGATAAATGGTAGGCTAATTGTTCCACCTTCTCAGCTGCCTTTGGTTGTGATATTATTTAGCAGCCACGATCATTTGGTTCGTGATTCCATGGTTGCTGATTGCTGATCAGAGAACTAGCAGCTTTCTGGCGAGTAAATAGGAAGCAGTGGAGCAAGGTGATCGATTAGCAATTAGCCAACAACAACTTAGCAAATATGTGATTACTTCTGCAAACCTTCTTTCCAAGAGCTGTATTTTGTTCTTTTCTTTGGGATTTGAGAGCTCTTCTGTGACTTTGAATTTGAATTTGGCTTTGACTTCACTTTCAATTTCAGGCTCTCTGGCAATTTATTCTTCTCCCCTTCGAATTTAATCTGCATGGTAACTTTGGTATTTGGCTGGATAATAGCAGATTTGTCTTGCACAATAACTGGCGCTGCAGCTATTATCGTTAAAGTGTAGCGATTTCTTTTTTTGGCTGTCCTTTTCTCTCTTCGATTTAAGGCGTCTGGCAAAGTGGCAGATATGGCAAGTTGATCAGATATATGTTTGTATCGCTGAGGGATTGTGTGATTGTGTGATACAAGATACAAGTTTTCTTTCTTTGCAGCATTTGGACTAGTGTGCTCATTCAGCTCATTCAGCTCATTCAGCTCATTCATTTCATCTAGCTCATTCTGTCTGCCCATTAGCTGCCCATTGGCTGGCGCTGGAGAGATCTGTAACTGCCTTGAAGCAGAGTATAATTACGTTTACTCTTCAGATTAGCACTGCTTACCTGTATATTTTTGATTCTGGCCTTCAAAAGCCCTGGATTGCTAAGAAAACAAAACCAGCTTTTGAAGTTGGGGAGTTATGTTTGGATCCGATTGTAAACAGAAATCAACTAGCTTTATTAATATATATTTCTTAGCAATTGTTTAGCCAATTGTACAAATATTTTATTCTATTAAGCAGATAATAGAAAATCATATTTCAATCATTAGTATGAACTTTATTACAGCATTTTCAAACAGTCTCATCAAAAAATACATTATGTACTTAGAAATAAGGATTTAATCAGATATTGAGCTGTTGAATTCAAACTCGTAGAGTAAAAGAAATCAACAAGGCAAAATAAATATGTTATAAGGAAATAAAAGCAAAAGCAAAATGGGTCGTTTCTATTTCAGAAGAAATAGACAATATATCCTAAAAATAATCAACAATTCAGTAGGTTTGCAATTTGAATTTGTTTAATACTCAGTATGTATTTAATCCGTATATGAACCAAACAAAAGAAATTTACAAAGTTAGCAGAATATTCTGAATAATAGTCAACAAATTTCGTTATATCTAAAACAGAATTCGGATTTTCAGCATTTGTTTCAAAACAAAAACAACAAACAAAATAACATTTAAGATGTATATCTCATCGATAACAATCGTTTTCTATTCCTTTTTTCTGTCCCTTTTTTTTTTCTTTCTTTTTTTCTTTCTTTTTTTGTTGTTTTTTGTTTATTTGTTTATTTGTTTTAAATATAAAACAATAGCAGATAATAGAAAATAATCTGGGATTATTGAGCTTGTTTATCAACGAAATCTGACCCTTGGTAGTTTCATGATATCATGATTCATCAATTAGAATTATAGTTAACCTTCATAAACATAGACAATTAAGCCAACTTTATTAAATCAACAACTAAAAAATGTCCACAATATTCACAATATTCACAATGTTCACTTTTAAAGAGAGCTGAATTGAAAAAACACAGCAAGACTCAAGGCATGCCTTTGAGCATTTATGAATTAACACCCAGAAAAACTATCAGTTTCCAGTGTTCATTTTTGGTCAGATCTAAAATCAGTGATTGAAGATGGAGAAGACAGTGAATCAATATCAATCGGTTTATTGTTTCGAAAGAACAAAACAAAATTACAGCATAAAATTGTAACAATACGAAATACAGAATCAAAATAACTAATAACTGATAACTGATAACTGATAGCTAATAATTAAGTAAATAACTAATAATTAATTAATAAATTATTTACTTAATTATAGCAATTTTCGTAATGGTGGTAATAATAAATATTATTTGGAAACTTTGATATCAGAAATTCTTGATCATATTTCTATTTTGGCTATATCTTTGCATCTCAGCCTTGAAACAGCTCGGGTTTAATACACAGATTGAACACCAGCTCATGAAGGATACGTGAATTTGTAAAGGCAATCGAAGAGCGCACCATTGATGCTGCGATTTGTGTTTCTATGTCTGATAACATCTCAGTCTTTTGAAACAACTGAAACAACTGAAACAACTGAAACAACTGAAACAACTGAAACAACTGAAGTCAATTTCCTAAGCTCCAATTTTGGTTTACACTTCTTCACGATGATTAGCAGATCAGACCAGCTGGAGCGCCCACTTCCACGGGGATGGACTCAGCCTATGCAACCGCACGCCAGCAAACAAACCTGCAGCGTCCCGTTTCTGCGTCCGATATGGCCACAGAGCCGCTGGCCAGATCGGGCGCAAAGAAGTGTAACTGAATAATGGACGTCTTGAACACGAAAAGAGATTGTGCTCTTTTGTTCTTTTGTTCTTTCTGCCTTTTCTGTTTATTTACAAGAATCCACAAACGATGGAGCTACACAAACGATGAGTATGACGAGGCTCATTACACATTTTCGCAACTCATTGGAAAGACTCAGTTAGCTCAACAAACTTTTCCCGTAATTCATCAACACTGGAGTAGTGCTCGACCTGATTGGTCTTGCAATTTCTCACTGCTATCTGCCCTCCATTGATTTCCTTTTCGCCTATCACAATAATATAGTTGTAGCCCTTTTGCGTGGCGTTTTTAATTCTGCGATTGATTCCAACTGACCTTGAATCCATATCGACATCAAATAGATCCCTTTTAGACAACGAGATAGCGTTGTTCAAATCGTTGTTGAAACCCGATAGTTTTTTTTGGAAATCCTGAGAAAATTCCAAATGGTGCTCATTTGATACTGGTAGGACGATTGCTTGTCTTGGAGATAACCAAAAGGGCCATTTTCCTTCATAGTGATCAATCAAAATGGCTAGAAATCTTTCAATTGAGCCATAAATAGCTCTATGAATCATGACCGGGGTCTTTAATAGCCCCTGACTATCTTTATATGTTAGTTTGAATCTTTGCGGCAACTGGAAGTCTAATTGGATTGTAGCAGATTGATGTTCTTTTCCGAAATTATCTTTCAATAGGATATCCACTTTGGGACCATAAAATGCACCATCGCCTTCATTAATTTCCCACTTTTTCCCAGTAGACTCTAAAACTTGTTTTAAATTTGATTCAGCGGCGTCCCAGTCAGCCAATTCACCAATGTATTTCTCGCTAGGTCTTGTTGATAGTAATAGTTTATAATCGTTGATACCAAAGGTTTTGTAAACAGTATCAACCAATCTCAAATTATTGTTAATTTCATCTTTAATTTGCTCAATAGTACAAAAGATATGAGCGTCGTCTTGGTGGAATCTTCTAACCCTTGTTAATCCACTTAGTGCACCAGATTGCTCATTTCGATGCAATGAAGAAAAATCAGAATACCGAATTGGAAGCTCATTGTAACTTCGGTCCTTTCTCAGATAAATCAAACAATGCCCAGGACAGTTCATGGGCTTCAACCCAAAGGACTCCTTTTCATCGTCCCTCGAGCTTTTAACAACAAACATATCGTCCTTATAGTTGTCCCAATGGCCAGACTTTTCCCAAAGGCTTTTCCGGTAAAGCAACGGCGTCATCACCTCATCGAAATTCAATTTCATCTGCTGCAATTTCATAAAGGAAACCAACTTGTTGATGAGCCTGGTCCCATGGGGCAAGAAGAAAATGGACCCAGGTGAAACAGCATCTATCATATATAGCTCCTGGCGATTTGAGATGCTCGAGTTCACTGTCGACGATGATGGAACCTGTCTGGGATCTGCTGCCTCAGAGGAACACCATCGCACCCATCGGGCTGTACCCACAAAACGCCTCTGCGACAAAATAAGAGTCGCTAGCTGTACCATCCTCTGCTTCCTCTGCACCATTTCCAACAACAGCCTCTTCTTTCTCTTCCTCTTCCTCTTCCTCTTCCTCTTTCTCTTCTTCTCTTCACCACTGAATTTCTCCATCCGCTGATTCTGCATGTCCATGCATTTATCTGCTGTATGTCACATGCCGCAGCTCTCCTTTTTGCTGGTTCTGCTTCCTTCTTCACTTCTTCTTTCTTCAGCTTCTTTAGCTTCTTCACCACCACAATTTCCATGTTTCGCTTCAAGACAAACAAGTCCAAGGCTCCTCCAACTGCCCCTTCAACTGCACCTTTAGCTGCTGCTCCAGCTCCCCCTCCAGCCGCAGTTCCCCCTCCCCCACAACCTCCATTTTTTGCACCTTCCTCCAATGGCTCTCTGGCTCCTCCTCCACCTCCACCACCAGGAATGCCTGCTTTTATAAACAATGGATCACTGGCCCCTCCTCCTCCTCCTCCTCCTCCTCCAGGGATGCCTGCTTTTGCAAATAGTAACCAGGCTTCCCCTCCTCCTCCAGCCTCAGGCACTGGTGGAGCTCTACCGTTTTTAGCTGAGATCAATGCCAAAAGAAACGACTCATACGTCGTCGATAAGGTGTCTAAAAACTTCAATCCTGCTGAGTCTGTTTCTTCTGTTTCTAAATCCAATTCATCTACTAACAGTGCCCCCAAAATTGCAAGTGCTCCTTCAATTCCAAAATTCTCTTCTCCAAAGACTCCCTCATCAATGTCCTTCATGGATCAATTGAGCTCTTCCATAGCTGGAAGATCTAATAACAACTCAAACAACCAAAGGATAACATCTTCAAGTTCAATAAATCCTCCCAAATTCTCTGCTCCACCAATCCCTAGTGCTCCTGCTCCATCTTTACCTCCGCAACCTTCTCCCAAAAGACCTTCTCATAGACCAAATAAACAAAAATTCACTCCAAAAGTCCCTACACTGAGACCTAGAATATCATCCTCTAAATTCTCCAATAAACCAAATGTTAAACCACCAATAATAACACCATTGAATGCTCCTCCAATGGCTCCCCCAATTGCCCCTCCACTAGCAAACCAAAATTTAAACACTCAGAACGTTCCCTCAGCACCACCTCTACCTCCACCTCTTCCAAACCAATCAAATTCCAATATCCCTCCTCCGCCTAAATTGCCATCTTTCAATTCCAATAAAAGTACAAATTCAAAACCCCAAACTTCTAATCCCCTAGCTGGTGGTTTACCCTTTTTGGCTCAAATAAATGCAAGAAGAGACGAATCAAATGTGATAGATGATAAAGCTGTTAAAAATAATAAAAATGCTCAAGCTAACACTCCCGTTTCAACTCATAAATCCTTTTCCCAAAAATCTTCTTCTATAAATAAGTTTTCGGCTCCTCCAATTCCAAATGCCTCTCCTCCTCCCCTCTCTTCTGTTCCAACTTTACCCAAATCAAAACCTCCTCCGTTACCTAATTCTATGGCTCCTCCATTACCAAACTTCAAAGCTCCTTCAATTCCTAAATCAAATCCACCACTGGCACCATCAGCTCCACTAGCCCCACCAATTTCTCCAGAAATATCTTCATTTTCTCTGGGAAAAAATAAATTTCCAAATAATTCTTCTCTCTCACCCCTTTCATCTGGCTTGCCATTTTTAGCAGAGATAAATCTGAGAAGAGATGAATCTCATGTAATTAATAGTACAACTTCTCAACCGAAAAAAACCAGAAATCAAAATTTTCCTTCTAACTCTGCTCCAGCCCTTCCAAAATTCTCTGCTCCTCCAATTCCATCGCTTCCATCGGCTCCTCCACCTCTGTTTACATCTCAAGCTCCTTCTATTCCTAAAGCTCCTCCTGCCTCACCTGCACCGCCAGCACCATCTTTTCAAGGGTTTGGCAAACAGCCTCCAAAACCTTTAAAACCCTCAATTAATACTCCTGCAATATCTAGCGGTTTACCCTTTTTAGCAGAAATCAATGCCAGAAGAGATGATTCAAATGTTGTTGATGAGTCTAAAGTTAAACAATCAAAATCTCCATCTAATAATATAGGTTTTGGTCGACCTAATCCATCCAAAGCTAATGCTCCACCAATACCAACTTTCAGTGCACCACCATTACCCACTATGAGTGCACCTCCAATACCTACATCAAGTGCTCCACCAATACCGAAGTTTGCTGCTCCTTCCTCAATTCCTCCAGTGGAATCTAATTCACATTCCACCATGGATTCCAATTCTAATTTCGGTCCTTCTGGCGGATTGCCATTTTTAAATGAAATAAATAAATTAAGAATTTCTCCAGATCTTAATAAACCTACTCCACTGCAAAAGTTTTCTGCTCCAAAGATTTCTGTTGCTCCTCCTGTACCTCCTGCACCTCCTGCACCTGCACCTTCAATATCTGCCCCTTCTTTTCCTAATGTCTCTACTGCTCCTGCATTGCCATATTTAGATCAAATAAATTCACTAAATAATAAGGAAACCCCTTCTGGTCAATCTACAAATTCCTATCATTTTACTCAAAACTCCCAGGTTTCCAGTTTCAATAATGATAATAATTCTGATTATACTCCAAAACATTCTTATAAACCACCACCCCCACCGCCAGTTTCAACTGGTGGTGATAATGGAGGGAACAGTGATAACGTTTCTGAAGTGGATAATCATAAATTCAATGGCAGTTCTACTAGAAAGAGAATGTTTTCTGTAGGAAAAAGTGATAATACTCAAGAATTTTCCAGCATTGGCTCTTCAATATACAATGTTGGACTTACAAATGGGCAGAATAATGAACGATTTGAAATTGAAGATTCAAGATTTGGATTCATCAATCGAAATGATTTACCCAGACCTCGTAAATGGGTTGGGTTACAAAAGTTATATCCGTCAGGAAGAGGCAGTACAGTTCCGTTAAATTTGAGTCTTTATATGTAAAATTGGTAGATAATGAGGTTTATTTTCATTTTCACTTTTACTTTTACTTTTACTTTTACTTTTAATGTTAATTTTAATGTTAATTTTACTTTTAATTTTAATGTTAATTTTAATTTTAATGTTAATGTTAATGTTAATGTTAATGTTAGTGTTGATTATTTTTTTGTGGGTTTTTTTAAAAGAAGTAATTGTAATATCATAAAACTGGTAATGGTGTGGGTGATAGGAGTAATTTTATAGGAAAAACATATTTTGTGTGAATGTAGGAAAAATTGTACAGGTGATTCAGATGAGATATATAAAATTAGATAATTTTTTGTGAACTTGGGGATTCAAGTAAGGAATGTTTAATGTTATATTCAAACTCCCAGAACGAAAATTCCAATTGATACCTGCTTAACATAAAAAAGAAATACGGCATCTTCGCTTTAGAAGAGAAAGAAAAAAAATATCATCCAAATACAATGCAATACAATAAAATAATATAAAATAATATAAAATAATATAAAATAATATAAAATAATATAAAATAATATAATATAATATAAAATAAAATAAAATAAAATAACGTAAAATAAAGGTGCTTAACATTCCATAATATATGTGATTCTGATTAGGAAAATTTCTGTTATAATCATTCAGTTGATGTACCTTCTAGTCTGTAAATTGGGACTATAAAATTTCAACCATGTTGGTAGTATGTTATTAGAAGTTAAGAGCACTTGATTAAGAAATGTTTTTGTTTGGGTGAAAACAAAGAAAGAGAGAGAAAAAGATAACATTGAATTTAGTTTTATATAGCATAAATACGAAATTTAGTAGAACCGAGTGGATAAAACAAACGAAGAGGAAGCAAAGAATGTATAAAGTAATTTACACGAGGTAAAAGTAGGAAAAGACCCAGCAAGAGTTATATAACCAGTTGATCAGGGAAAGTAATGAATTGATGATGAACTTGATTGAATTCCATTACAAATTAGAAAAAAGTGAAGGAAAATAAAACTTATTTAAGGTGAGCATAAGTCTTTAAGCTATTTTTGTGGTTCGTATAAAATTCAAATAAATTTATGATTTGCATGGTTACCAACAAATGTTGAAATCATTTGATGAGAAAAGAACCAAAAACCAAGGAAAGTGTCTACAAATGAGGAAGCTACTTACCAGATATAAAACAATTTGAATGGGTTAATTTTCCGACAAAACGTCTTCGATTTGTTTTCAATTTGTTTTCATTTGTTTTCATTTGCAGAAAACGAGCCATTAGTGGTTTTGAAATTGTAACAAAAAACATACAAACAAGAAACAGCCATTGCAGTTCTGGGGGAAAGCAAGAAAACAACTGGAAATGGCCAGAAAAAACGAACAAAACACCCACAAAACAGCAGCAGAAAGCAGAAAAGCCAGCTCCAAGCCAGTTATAAAAAAAATGAGTTTTCCTGGTTGGAGAACACAGCAGACTAATATTCATTTAGAGTGCCAACTGACCCAGAACCGAAACCAAAACGAAACCAAAACGAGCTGCAATGGAGCCTTAAAGCATGGAGGACGTGGAAACGCAGACCAGAGAAAGAACAGCAGTACTTGCTCAGCACTTGCTCAACAGGCCTGGAGTCTGGCGAATGGTTTGCAACTGCTCCAGGGCCTGAAGCGAAATCTGCTCGAGCTGATTGGTAAAACGTGGTTGGGCCTTTCCCAGATCAGGCACTGCTCGAGCTGATGCTCCGATTCTCTGGCAGTATATAACCAATATCAATGTTCTGGGATGAGCCTTTTCTTTGTCACCAGAAACACTTGTTTGCGGTTTTACTTCTACTCGAGGCCAGTCTTCACGAAAGCTGTTATTTCTCCCACTGAGTTGCTGTGCTTTTGCTTTTCCCCTTCGCTTCCTTACTACAATGACTTATCCTAATGGAATCACCGGCGACTTGAAGATAGAACGAATAACTCCCGGCGACAACGAGACATACCCCAAGGTTGGTGACACTGTGGTGATCCACTACACAGGCACCTTGAACAATGGAGCCAAGTTTGATTCCTCCAGAGATCGCGACGAGCCTTTTCAAACACAAATTGGTGTTGGCAGAGTTATCAAGGGCTGGGACATTGGTGTCTTGCAGTTGAGTGTTGGTGAGCGAGCCCGGTTGATCATTCCCTACAACTTGGGATATGGCTACAGAGGCTTTCCACCTGTGATCCCTCCTAAGGCCACTCTCATCTTTGATGTCGAACTACTAGAAATTCTATAGTTTTTGCTTTCCAGCAATTGTATAAATCGAATCAAGAGCTGTGTTTTTTGTTGTTTTCCAGCGAAATCTCAGAACAAAGTTTATTCCCTTCTGTGTTTATGACCCAAAGAGAAACAAGTTGTAATGTTGCCGCAGACTGCATATTCCCGCGCTCAAACAAAATATTTTTACAACCACGCGCAGCTGCAGTATTTGTGCATATCAAAATATGCACAAATGCGCACGCACTTTTTGTTTTTTCTTTCCTCCACTCATCAGCCACGTGGTATTGTGCACATCTTGTGGCTTGTTGTGCGATGAAGATATATATTTTTTGGCTCATTATATAAAAAAGACCCACATTCGACATCTTTTGTGATATTGTAGAAACTCTTTGTAGATTTATTTAGGGATATTGGATTATTTTGTCGCTTTTTTGATTTGGTAGAATTCGTTTTTCGCTTTTTTGCTTTTTTAATCAAAAGAATACCAAATAAAAACACTTATTAATAATCCAATCAATTTTAAAAATAATTTTTCAAAATGACAGCATCTATTCCATCTGTAGCAATAGATCAGCTTTCAACTAATAATGAAACCCCCTATCCGGTTTTAAACCAGGATTCGTTACTAAAGTTTTCTGATCAAGAATTGGAAAATTTAAATAAATCCCTAGAAAATTATTCCACTGAACAAATATTGCTTTGGTCCATTAAAAACCTTAATAATCTATACCAAACAACTGCCTTTGGTCTAACAGGTCTTGTTACGATCGATCTACTATCAAAAATATACTCAGCCAATAGCAATATCAAACCAATTGATCTAATCTTTCTAGATACTCTACATCATTTCCCACAAACTTTAGATTTACTCAAAAATGTTCAAAATAAATACCCGTTTTTAAAGATAAATATCTTCAAACCACATCATTGCGAATCTGAACTCGAATTTGCTAAAAAATATGGTGATAATTTATGGGAAAATAACGACAATTACTACGATTTTTTAGTTAAAGTTGAACCCTTATCAAGAGCTTATAAATCGTTAAATGTCAATGCAATCTTAACTGGAAGAAGAAAGGTTCAAGGTGGAGGTAGATCTACTCTAAAAATCATCGAGCTCGATAGAATAAACAATATAATCAAAATAAATCCTTTAATCAATTGGGATTTTAATCAGGTCAAATCTTATATTACCGATAACAATGTTCCATATAACGAACTCTTGAATTATGGCTATAAATCCGTTGGTGATTATCATTCGACCTTTCCAGTTGGCGAAAATGAAAATGAAAGAGATGGAAGATGGAAAGGCAAAAGCAAAAGTGAATGTGGAATTCACGAGTTTTCAAGATTTGCACAATACTTGAAAACNGAAAATGAAAATGAAAGAGATGGAAGATGGAAAGGCAAAAGCAAAAGTGAATGTGGAATTCACGAGTTTTCAAGATTTGCACAATACTTGAAAACTGTATAATTATAAACTATATACACCGAACCAAACATCTATACACCCATTTGTTTTCTTTTTATTCTACAATTTAGACAAGATACCATCTTTTATCGACACCAATCCCTCTTGAACAATATACGCAATTAGCTTCCCATCACTGCGATATATCTGACCTGTAACCAAACTTAGCCCATTGGATGACTTTGGAGAATCTACCACAAACACCATCCACTCGTCGCACCGGTAGTCTGATTCGTGGTCCAAATCCATGTTGAAGTATATGCTGTGGTCCATCGACACTGAAAACAGCGACGAGTAGAGCTTCCTATCAGATAGTGGCATCACACACAATAGAAAAAACGCATCTGATAGATACGACACTCCAATTTGATTGAACTCACAATGGTTCTGTATTCTGGGCTTGACCCTAATCCAATAATACATTTTCCTTAAATACACAGCCAAAGATGGCCTGAATAGCAGCGCCCTCATCTTGTAGCTGTTTCTGTGCTTTTTGTCCCTTTTGTTCTTCAATGACCCATCTTCAACATCGTCAACATTGTCAACATCGTCAAAATACTCTCTTGGAAACCTCACCTCAAGAGGATCGCTCTCAAACGACTTTCTGATTCTCGCATCAAAATCGATGTCCTGGACAGATATGCACTCGTCCACCTCTGCGATTCCATCCAAGTCAAGCATTGGCTGGTACTTTAGCTGTGGTCCTAGGCTGGACATTGATCCCTGTGGATTGCCCACATTCTTGAACGATATGATGCTTATGAATATCACTGCTCCATTCTGGTACGCTTTGACCTCTCTGGTGACGAAGTTCCTGCCATCTCGGATTCTCTCAACTCTGAATTGCAAGTCTATGGATGAATCGCCACCAAGCACAAACGTGTTGTGGATGCTGTGCTGCTTGAAATCGCTGGTGCCTGTTTGGACGTTGACTGGCAAAGTTCTGGCAGCTGAAAGCAACGATTTGGCAATCAATGTGCCACCAAAGATGCCCCTGTTGGCCCCAGGAACATGGAGATAGCCATTGCTCTTGAAGTGGTTGTTTCCTTGGGCAACCACTGAGAGCTGTGTCTCGAGAGTCGACTTCATTTTGTGGATGTGGGCAAAGCAGCGAGGAAAGCAACAAGCAAAGGCGATAAGCAAAAGCGATAAGCAAAAGCGATAGAATCAACTTCCATTGGTGACTTTCGGAAGATAGTTAGAGGCATCCGCAGCTGTGGCTCCTGCAGCCGATGGCAGCTCCAACAATGCTGTTTTTCCGGCCAAGCTCTTCGTGTTCGGGAAAATCCCATTGAGATCCTGGCTCACTCTTTTGGTGCTTTTACAGCAAATGAAGTGGATATCATGACCAATGCTTTGTGTAAATATCGTCGGTTATCACAAGTGATTGCGTTGGTGTGTGGTGCTACTCAAATAACAGCTACAAAAACAAACTATATAGAACTCGGACTAAACTCCCATCAGAAACACCCACTTTAACTGCCCTATTACTCCACAGGCTTGTTTCATCATTTGTAGAGCTGCTGGAATCCGTGGGTATTACTGAGGATGAGCTGCTAGTAGACGACGAAATAGTGGATGATAAAGTAGTACTTGACAAAGTAGTGGATAATGATCGTGTAGAGCTGGACGAAATTGTTTCAATGATTGACAGAATAGTACTGTTTGACGAAGAATCGCGTTTATAAATTTTTATCTCAACGCAGTCATCGTCAGTGTTTTCTAATTCAATTGTGTAGTTTGATGATTTTCCATGATCATAACATGCATAAAAGCTCGAGGAACCGTTGTTAAGCAAATATCCATCTTCATCAAAACTGAAATTTTGCGATTTCATATCACTAACACTGCTAGTAAAAGTAGCAGTTGCTTGTATTCGAGCCATAGGAGTATCTTCTTCCCGGAAAGGTAAAGTAATTTGATTAGCTTCAGTATTATAGTATAGTTGTTCTGGGTCATTTGTAACCAAAAGTCTATCATCGCCAGTACGAATTCCCTTCTCGTCAATCTCTGGAACAGAGGGAGCTTCTACTTGCAAATAAATAGATTCCACGCTGCTTGAAATGGAATGTAAGCTAAATGAAAAAACAATAAACAAAAACAATAAAATAAAGCTCATGATTCTTCTTTATCGGTAACTTTAACCAGCAACTTATAAACACTGTTTGATTTTGACAAAAATCTTCAGATATATTGAGATCTATTGTCAAATAATTCGTTATATAAGTTGAGGCTGAAGAAAAATATAAAGATATTATGGCGGAAAGTTAACCTGCATTGTTACGTCTTCAGAATTGTTTATTGTGAACACAACACCCAAAAATAGAAATTCAAAAAGACAACAGGAAATTGTTCTTTCACAGTGGCATTATATCTTATACAGGTGCAAAATCATTGGAATATCATCGCTAAAAGAACGAAGAGCAAATGCTCTTTGCAAATCAAAACAATGGAAGGATGGCTCGTCAGTAACAGCATCTGACTCACCAACAGTCATGTACAATTTGACGGTTATGCACTTGTCTTTAACAGGTTTGGTAAATATGAAATGAGATTTCAGTAGGTGTTGGTATAAATCAGATACATTTTTGCATGCATAGAAATCGATCAGTGTGCCATTCACCAACTAATACCCTCCTTCATCAAACGTGAATAGATCGTAAGAGCTTCTATAATACACCTTGGCGATATATAAGTTAAAATTTAGATAAGCTTTGGTGTGTGCCCTATGTTGTAGTAGATTTGCAGGTTCTCACCCTCATAAATCAATTCCAGCCCGTTATTACTAATGAATAGATCGTCGAATTCAGCTCAGAGATTTGGGATAATGCAATTGGACCATTGAAACTGGAGACGCCCTTAATGGGATTCTTACCTACAACTGAAATCAGGAATGAAGATGCAATTCCAGATTGTTCATTTTTTATGAGTTTTTTCTTTGAAAAGGAAGACAGTATTTTATTCGTAAAACAAAAAAAACAGAACTTTTGCTAGGTTTTTAGTCTCTGTTATTTTTTATCCATTTGGAACACCTTTTCGAAAGTTTGGTAATTAATGCCATTAAAAAAAAATTTAAACAAAAACTATAAAAGCACCAAATCATTAAACACATTAAGCCAAAGAAAATAACAAAACGTAAAGAACTAAGCCAAAACTAAAAAAATAATAACAAAATAAATATATATGATAAATAAAACTGGTTTTGAATACTCAAATCGAAATCTCTGACTGCGACAGCATAGCTTCTGTAAAGCCTAGTTCTATTGGTAATATACGTGGAATAATTTTTACTAGAAGAAAACGATGATTCATTCAAAGAACTGAAAAATGATTCCATAGCTTCACTTGAATAAAATTCTGTTGTTACTACTTTTGTGTAAATACCAAAGATAAGCTTTGACTTTGTATGTGTTTGATTTCTTTCGTCTGTTGAGACTGTAGTGTAATTATAATCTGAGTATTTTTTCAAAATTTCAGTCTTGTAAAGATAATAAGAACTATTATACAAAGCAGCTTTACTTGCCATTGGAAGCAATGATGAATTGTCTGTTATCACATCAATTGAAATATCATCTTGAACTTTTGAAGAATTTGCGGTATTTGAAGCATTGTGAAGAGACCTCCCCAAGGATATCGTTTCATGGTCAATATCAAACACCAAATACAAATATTTTAATATATTTAATCCAAGCAAAAACTCTGATTCACTGACTAAAAATTGATTTGGATAGCTAGCAGATTTTACGGAATCATTCCAATCCAACCAATATTTTTCATTGTTCAGACTGCTTTGTTTATCACTCGAATATAGGCCAATTAATTCGTATGCAGGAATAGATAAATTGAAACCAGAGAAATCAAAAGTAAAGTTTTCTTTGTTTAAAAAATTGTTTATACAATCATAATCAACTTCACTACAATTAGTAATCTTATTATGATCACCATCAAACAAATATAATTCTAGATAAACTTCACTCGGGATATAGGTCGATTTAATATCACTGTCCCAACCATTGATATTAAACTTCACAGCGTAGTTTTTTTCTGGTTGTGGAAATAGGCTTTGGCCATTTAAGGTCAAACCATTTAATGTAATAGCATAGGTATAACTTTCTTCTTGTGCCTGGTTGCTTGGATTGATCATGGGAATTGTGGTCAAATATTTATCTGAATATTTTGATTTATCAATTGCGCCAAATAAAATCTGAGAGATTCCATTTGAACCAGCTGAATTGGCAAAAGTAAAGGACATTATTTTTCTTTTAATATAATTATTTTTAATTAACAAATCCCAAAGATTTGGAACCTCTTTGTTGCAATCAGGGTTGGATTTTAGACCAAAAAGACTTAATATACCAACTGGAGTTTGTGCATTATAGTAGACATTGCAGAATGGAAAATTATCGATCAATAATTGATTAGAAAATGCAAAAATATCAGTGCCTAAAACCCCTAACATGCCTCCTATTTGACATGTATTATCAGCATCTTCAAGTAACAATGGAGAGTAGTTGGTAGAATTGGAGTCATCATAAGTTCCGTAAAGATCACAATTCAATGAACTTGTAAATTGATTGAAAAAATCCTGATAATATGATACATTTTCAAAAGTAGTCTTTTCGCAATTCGGATTGACAGGAGATTGTAAAACTGAATAGCATGCTCCTAAATGTACAGCCAAAAGAATCTCTTGTTCTGGATTTCCAACAAATATCCTGGCGTACATAATCGTTGTAAAGGAAAATGGGTTAAATTGGCTAGATTGCATATATTGTGTATGTTGGTTATATTGGTGGTTTCTTTTCTGATCTGATTCTAGAAAAAAGCTCAAAACAACATAATTATTGCTCCCATAAGCCCATATCAGCCAGATTACTAGTAATATTAGTTGGAATGGCATCATTACCTGCACTTCTTTCTGTTCTTTTTTTCAATGGAGAGAACAAAAAACAGCAGTGAAAAGTCGAAGCAGTGTTTGGCCATAGATGTTATTTATAATACTGCTCAATTACGAGTTGAATTTCTTTAAGGCATGTAATCTAAAAACAACCTGAGCTTCGCCTATTATCAAAACTTGGAGCTGGAGTATAATAAGCACACAGGAAATGGGAGAATTTTGGATTTTTTGCTCAAAGGTTGGATTTGTTGCACGGTTCGAGAGTCAAAATTGAGAAAATGAGACTAAAACATTGGGACTAAAAGATTCTTTATTTCAATAACCATAATGTTCTGAGGCTGAAAAGGTTTGCATTAAAATTCGAACAGAATTAGTTGCTATCTAGAGGATATAAATCTATGGCGTTTCTTGGTTTGTTTTTTGTTGTTTTGTGGGTTCCTACATAGTTCATTTAAATGATATCGTGTAGAGCTTTGTTTCTATGATGCACCAAAACTACTCTCCCAGAAAATTGCATTCCTTTTTAATTTTTTTAATTTGTCAATTTATCAATATCTGTTATGCTAGTGATGGGTTTTTCTCTCTTGATTGCTATCGGCTTTCTTCGTCTGTCGATGTTATAAATGTTGCAGTAGCTGGTCAGCCTGTTGTTCTTCTACCTGCCATGACTTCATCAAATACCTATGTTTTTTCCCTGATGAATGTCTGGTGCAATGATCCAAGTATTAGACTCAAAAATAGTGACTTTGGTAAGATAGCTAATTCTGTTTCATATTTCCACAATTACAACTGCCGATATGGAACTTATTTTCATGCAAACTCGACAGCTTTTAAGAGTATAAATGCTGTGTTTTATGACGAAAATTCGACAAGCGTTCCATATGGTGTTGTTAGCGAAGACATTTTTAGTTTTAATGAAAATGATGATTTAAAAATCTCAAGTTTTACATTTGGGTACATTTATAATGATCCAGGAATCAATGAATCTTATCCAAGTTCTGGTCAGTTTGGTTTATTGGATAATCAAAATAATTCATTTTGGAATAGATTGGAAGATGAAAGTCTTATTAAAAGAAAAGTTCTATCATATGGAAGTCATTTTCAAGAAATTGTTCAAGACAATAATAGTTTCAAAAATTTAAGTAAAAATAAGATATTGATAGGTGCTTACGATAAAAATAAATTTCAGGAAGATCTTCTAACAACTTTGCCAATGGTAAATAACACTATTGCTTTTACTCTTAGTGGGTTGTCAATTCATTTTTCAGATGATTTTAGAAAAAATTATATTGAAAAAGAAAAAATTAATATGTTTAGCTCATTCTAAAAGTTTGGAGTTATTCCTCTTCCATTCCAGGAAAAAAGATTGTATTCTCAGTTTCCAAAATCTATTTTTAAAAAATTTATTTCAAATGAATACACTAATTATTGTGTTAATAATGTCACTTCCAAGAATGAAAGAAAAAAATGCATAAACAGTGTCTTGGATGGATATGTATCATTTAATTTTTCTGGATATATTTTAGATATACCAATGTCAGAGTTTTTCTATTCTAAATACTCTACATCGTTAGAAAGAGAAATAACACATAATACATCATTTATTGATGAATCAACTGACAACTTTTTTGTTTTAAGATCATTGTTTCTTTCCAATTTATATTTAAGCATTGATTTCAATTATAATACCATATCATTAGGAAGGTCCTATAAAAATGTTGATTTAAATAGTACTACTGAAGACATTCAAATTATTAGTGAAGATTCTTCTCTTTTGCCTTCAGCAACTTATGCTAAATATTACACAGACTCATTTTACTCAACTGAAACCGTTATAACTATTGTTCAATCAGCATACACAGGAACCTCGGTTCTAACAATAAATGGAACATTGACAACAAAAACACTTTCATCCAAAAGATATAAAGAAACTATTTCTGAGACTTTTTATTCATCTCAAGACCTCAGCAGTTTTATAGAAAAATATAAAACACTAACTCTCAATTCTAGTGTTTATGCAGGTTTTGAAGATTCAAAAATCAGTTCTTCAAAATCATCAAGATTAAGGGCTAGTATAGTGAATACATTTCTTTACATTATTTTAGGGTCTTCTATTTCGTTTTTAGCTTTGCTTTAGTTGTTTTGTTGAAAGTTTCATCTCTCATGGTTTAAGTTTTGAAACACTTTATTTTTTGGATAATTGTAGAGCTTGTCAACTGCTATTTATTCTGGTGAAGCGCTTTTCAGTTCAGAAAGATTCAACACCTTCCAAAAGTGGACAGAGAACAACGTCATTAACTGCCAGAATCAAATGACCCGTGCATGACATGAATCTAAAACTTTATCCGGTATCTAGAATGTTTGCATCTGCTTACTATAGTCAACAACTTATTATAATGTGCTACAAGCAAAAACAGAGAATTTAAATGAAATGAGCAAATAATATTATTTGATTTGATAACAGAAAAGAGTTTGCACTGGTTATTAAGTAACTAGTGACGATCTGATGATTGAGCTGAAATAAATAAGCTGAAATAATTAGTTATAAATTATATTAAGAAGTTTTGCCTTTGATAATATCTTTGTTTATAGTTGAATTGAAATACACTATCAACGTTGCTTGCAATGATTTTCTAGCATAGCCGATTATATCTCAAATTTAAATATTTTACTTATTTAAGCAGAAGGAGTCTTATGTTTTGTATTTTGTTTTCGTATGAAACAGTGAACTAAAAATCAATTCTAAATAATTTTCTAAAAATGCTAAACATAGAGATAATTTTTTCTGTAAATACTGAATTGAATTACAAAATTAAAGTAATTCTTTTAATAATTGAACAAAAAGTTCTCAAAACAGAGTTATTGATTCAAATAGGCAAAAGAAACCTCTTTCATTCCAAAATCATAAACCATATATAAATATTGCAAAGCATAGAATCCAAACCAAATCTCCGAATCACTGTATGAAATTCCCAAGGCATCGGAATCGAATGTGCACGTTCTATTGGTTTTTCTATGAAAATCTCGAAAGGGAAGAGTTATTAGGTTTCTAGTAAAATTAAATTCTAAGTAATCATTATTCGGATCAAGTAGAAAGCAGCTAAAAGACCCTTGATCCTCCAGCAATGCAAAATATTTGGATAATTTTGAATAAACAAAAGATGGTAATGACAATTTCTCCTTTTGTAAGAAATCAAGATCCACATTAACTTTTGTAACTATGGATGAAGAAATTAATTGTATTGTGTAATTTTGAATTTTATTTCTTGAATTTCTAATACCATGAATAAGGTTTAAACCCGTTAGTTTAACAAATAAACCAGTAAAAATCCCAGATCTGGTTTTAGTATCTGATATTTCTATTTGTTCAAATGGAAGAGTGATCAACTCACCTTTGAACTTATCATTATCTATGCCCCCCCCCCCCCAATAAGACTTCTCCATCGAAATTCATTTTATCTGTTGAATTGTAAATGCTAAATACTTTTTGAATATTATTTCTTTGAGATAAAAACTCGAGGAAAGTAGGATATGTCACATCAGCATTGTTTATTTTAGCTGCGACATTTAACAATGGATTCATCCCAATGATATTTCTATCCCATTTGGGGTACTTTTTTTACATCAACAAATTGAAATGAGCTGATTTCAAATTCATCTAGGAATAAATAATCTTGAGCATAATTTGAATTTGCAAATGAATAATTAGTTCCTGATGTTATATCACTTAAAATATGAGACGTAAGTGATTTTGAGGAATCATAGATCAAAACATACGAAGAACCTTCAAAGACTGAACTTATTATAGAATCAGAAAATTTTGTGGTCAAAACTGCCTGTAATAACGCTGGAGGATAACCCAAATCAAGCTGTACAAATACACCTGGTTCCCCTTTATCGTTAGTTGATGTAAAGTATAACCTTTCGTAGCTAAATGTGTCATTCAAAGCTGCTGCTACTACTGATATTATTTGGAACAAGTAAATGGGGACAGAAATGATCATTATTATAGTATTTTTAAAATCATCAACATACACCAATATCAGTGGAAATGGTTCGCAAAATAATTGAATTGGAAATGTATATCTATTTATTTATATTCAGATCATTCTCCAAACTTGAGTTTATAATTTATGATTTTTCCAGCACAAATCGACTCAGCCTGAGACCTAAAGTATCCATATGTTTGTAAAGCATATAGCACTGCCAAACAATACAGTTTTATATATATCTGACCTAAGAATGGTAGTTTTCTGTTTCTTGAAAATATCTACATCTATAGATATTCGAACAAAAAAGAATGGTTCATCTGTGTATATTTCTCTTGCTTCTACAATTGTTTTCCGAATGTGCAGCCCATTATCTAAAGGTTCCATTTAGAGTTAAGAATCTTTCCAATGATTATCCAGGGTACTATGTTAACTTAAGTATTGGTTTTCCATACCAGGAGGTTGAGATGATTCTTTCAACAGAATTTGCAGACACGATAATTAGCTCTGAGTATAATTCTAAAGAAGGTTTTGTACCATTTTATGCTTTTGGCAAATCTTTGACAGTATTTTCAAATCTAACCAATGCAGGTTCAAACTACTCGTTCTATAGATCGAATTATAAGACAGATGAGTTTCATTTTGATGGTGTCACTGTAAAGGATGTCTCATTTGTTTATGTAACAAAATATCCCAAATACCAAGTCAATGTATTGGGATTGAATCCTTTATTACCAGTGGCATCAAAAATTAATAATGTCGAGATCAAATATCAACTGATATTGAATAAGTTGTATGATTCAAAATTAATTTCAAGAAGATTATTTAGCATCTTTCAACTAAGTGATCAAGGTGTAGTGAATAATGGGACTATTTTATTTGGTGCCATAGATAACAAAAAGTTCAATGAAAGCTTACAAACAATTGATTTCGAGATTAACGAAGTTTCTAATAGTAGAAAACGATTAGGGATTTACCAAGGAATTTATTTAAATTTAACAGGATTAGATTTTTTGCATGTTATAAAAGATGATAAGGGCAATGTGTATGAATTTCAAATAAATTTATATACCTATAAGAACAATACAATGTCCAATCAACCAATAAAAGCAAATATCGATATTGACTTCTGGGATTATGCAATGTCATTTCCTAAATCAATTTCTAAGATTTTTTTTGGGAAATATTTAAAATTAAAAATTGGGGATATTTATCAACCATATGACTGTCGGGTTGCATTTAAACATGATTATTTTCGATTTAGTTTTACAAATAAAATCATTAAGATACCATTTTCAAATTTTTATAATTTTGATTTTTATACTGAAGATTGTGTTTTAACTAGAGATTCGATTGGAGTTAATTCATTTAGTGACAACGAAGTGTTTTTGGGTGATTCATTTTTAAGATCATTAGTTATGGTTTATGATTTTGATTCTAAAGAGGTTTCATTTAGTAAATTATTAAATTTAACGTTACCATATGAGGAAAATATAATATCTGTTAATGATTCAATGTCAAATTATAAAGATATTTTGAGTTATTAATTATAGATAAACATTAATTTTTTTCACGTTTGCGTTTCAGTTTTAGTTTATTTTTAGTGTTTTTATTTAAGGCATAATTTTTTTTAAAATTTCTATAAATTTTTTCCTTTTGATTATCAGACAAGTTTAAAGAGTTGAATAAATGATTTTTTTTGTGTTTTCTTTTAAATTCAACATAGAAGAGATTTTTGTTAAAATTGTTTTGAATGAATTGAATAAATTTTGATTCCTCATCGTCATTATTACTATTATTATTATCAGTAATAGTAGTAGTATTAGCCGTAGTAGTGGTAGTATAAGAAGACGTATTTTTAATTATTAAATTGGACCAATTATCGAATAATTGTTTTCTCTTTTTATTTGAATCAATTGAGTAAAATCTTTGATCATTAACTAGTAAATTGACTTGAGTATCCCACAATTTGAAGGGATCCAATTTTGAATCATGTAATAAAGAAATAAATTCATTTTCATTGTTGATGATGATGTTGTTGTTTTCATTTTCATTTTCATTTTTATCAGTATTAATATTAATATTATTAGTGGAACTACCAGTTTTATTGTCGTTATCAAATTGAGTATAATTGGTATCAAAATTATTTAGTTCATCCATATTTATAGCAAATTCATTGTCGATGTCACTATCACTTTCATTATGGTTATCGTTACCGCTGTCATTAAAATATTCATTATCATATCGATACTCCTCTTGACCTCCAGCTTCACTCTCGTTCTGACTATCAACATGATTGACAGTATCAACAGGTGATTTGGCATGTAATTTTCTTTCCAGCTGATATTCATCTTGGTAGAAATCGAGGTTAGCGCCTGTAGAATCGTTGTGGGTTATTATGACATTTTGGAATCCATCATCGTTGTCGTGGTCGCTGTCGTCGTCGTTGTCTTCAGCATTGCTGTCGCCATGCTCAGCAGCATCTCCATGGTCGTTTGCATCCACATCCTGCTCACCCTGTTGGTCCTCTGAGTCGCTGGAGTCGCTTGAATCGTAGCCAGCAAGAAGAGTAGAGGCGTACTTCTGGTGCTCTGTCCCAATGAGTGTCTTCTGCTGTTTCCTTGGAGGCATCGTCGCCTGCTTCTCCTGCTTCACCAAATCGCCACCCTTTGCTCTTCGGCGGCTACTGGTGCACGTGACCTTTCTCAACACTTAGAGAAAAGTCGCCATCGTCGCCAAAAGCGCTGGAAAAGAAGCACAGGAAGCAATTGCAGCTAAGCTCTTCGAAACATCAAACAACACATAGTACACAGCACACAATGGGTTCCAGAAGATACGACAGCCGTACTACCATTTTTTCGCCTGAAGGTCGTCTTTATCAGGTATGTTTTTTTCCCAGTGGCGGTTGGTGGCCTTTTTCATTTGGCGATTTTCTGCTCTTTTGCTTGATCTATCTGCAGTTTACTAACACTCGAATTGTGCTATTCAACTAGGTAGAGTATGCTTTGGAGGCAATTTCCCATGCTGGTACTTCAATTGGTATTTTGGCCAGTGATGGAATCGTTTTGGCAGCTGAAAGAAAAATCACAAGCAAATTGCTAGACCAAGAAAGTTCTGAAAAGATGTATATATTGAATGACAATATGATTTGTTCAGTAGCTGGGATGACTGCAGATGCAAGTATTTTGATAAATTTTGCTAGAAATACTGCTCAAGGCTATTTGAAAAGTTACAATGAAGAAATTCCCTGTGAATTATTAGTTCGTCGTTTGTGTGATGTCAAACAAGGTTATACTCAACATGGTGGTTTACGACCCTTTGGTGTCTCGTTCATCTACGCAGGATTTGATTCAAAATTTGGTTACCAATTGTTTACATCCAATCCTAGTGGCAATTACAGTGGTTGGAAAGCCATTAGTATTGGTGCCAATAGTTCATCTGCCCAAACTTTGTTGAAACAGGATTATAGCGATAAAATTAATATTGAAGAAGCTAAGCAATTGGCCATAAAAGTTCTTAGTAAAACAATGGACAGTACAACATTAAGTAAAGATAAATTAGAATTGGCTATAATTAAGTTTGATGATGATTCAAACAAAATCATCCAAAAGATTTTAAAGCCAGACGAAATCGATAAGTTATTAAAAGAAGCTGGCATTATAAAAGAAGAAGATCAAGATGAAGAATTATAATCATTTGTAATCAATTATAATCAATTTGTCTTTTTATTTACATCTCTTTTAATTTAATTATATATTTAATCAAGTAATTTAGAGCATTATCCAATCGACGCAAGTCACGTTATGTAATTATCAATTATCAATTTAAGAGATTAGGTATCACACCTTTTTATCTATTTGAATCTTCATTGTTGTATGTTACTTTATTTTATTGTTTTATTATTTTATTACTTGAATAATCTATTAATATTGTTTTAATAAATAGAAAACAAAAAATGGTTGAACTAAATTGCATTGCAGATATTTGTCTAATCCCAATGGGCACATCATCCCCATCCGTCTCCACTTATATTGCATTTGTTGAAAGATTTATTGAAAATAGTGGTTTAAAATATACTTTACACAGCGCTGGTACAACAATCGAGGGCAATTGGGATGATGTCTTCAAAATGCTAGGAGAACTACATGAGTATGTTCATAAAGAACTAAAAGTGTTAAGAATTCAAAGTGATATTAGAGTCGGTACAAGGGTAGATAAAGTGGGTCAAACAGCGTTTGATAAAGTTGATATTGTTGAGAAAAAACTACAATTGATTGATAAAAACCAATTGAAAATTGAATAATCAAATCACAATCGTTTATTTAATAAAAAGAGTCCCCTTTCCCCCATATATATACATATAAACACACATATATATAACAAAGAAATATTCATTGAAATTAAACCGATAATGAAATACACCAAAAATAAAAAAATAAAAGTACAAAATAATGAAACAAAATTAACAAAAAGAACACCGACCTCATTAGAAATTAACAATAACAAAATTAAAAGGCATTAAAATAATATTTTAGAATTTTTTTTTCTTTTTTTTTAAGATATTTGATTAATAAAAGCAACGACAATTTGGACAATTAAATTTAGTGGAAAGCTTTTTATAATAATTATTACTATTATTATTTATATAAAGTACTTCAAAATTTGAATCGCATTTTGAACAATAAAGTACATTTTTTTTAATCCTTTTAAATTTGATCAATTTAAATATACTAGAAGCATTGTTCGTTGTAGTCTTGAATAAATTTGAACCTGAATTCAATTTTAAAGCACAGGAAGCAGAATTGTTATGATTCTGATTCTGATTATTATAGTGGCTGAATCGACTTAATGGAAAAATATTGTACATCATAAATTCAAAATAATAGAATGCTGTAGCGAGATAGATCTTGATACAAAACCCGGATATAATCAGTTATATATGATAATTGACATTATCACATCAAGAGTGGGTGGAGATTGGTATTTCTTGCAATAAGCTTTTGTCTTAAAAAATATTACACATTCTTTTTTTTAGACTCCATCTCCTTTCGCTAAGAGAGCCAATACGAGATTCAAATTGAGATTGCAAAAGTTTTGCCAGGCTGGAGGTCAATCAGTGTGTTTCATTTTTTTGTACTGGCTCTAGTTGAAAGCTTTATCAAGCACTTCCTCCAAAACAGATACAATAAGTAAGAAAATATTCCCATTCAAGTATTCCCGTTAAACACTCACTGAAATATTTTCCGCCCGCGACCGCACCAGGTTTCTGGATTTGTTTTTCCAGGGCTGTTCGCTAACGGAGGGCTACCGGACAATCCGGGTTATTGCACGTCCATGATGCGTCCGTGATCCAAATATCCGGCACCACGGTTCTCCGCGACACGGATGTCAAAAGTGGGACACAAAGACACAAAAACTCAGTTCTTGCTCCAGCTTTTCGACTGTGTTTGTTGCTTCTGCTTCTGCTTCTGCTGCTTTTTCTCCCTCACGTTTGCCAACAATGTCTGAAAATCCTTCTGTTTCTGAGAACAACGAAACCACTCCTTTGATTTCCTCTACCACGAACATAGGCCACACCAGCAACAATGCCATCAAACAAGCAAGCACAAATGTCTTACCCAATCCACAAGAGCCATTCACCCACCTCAATTCAATCAGTAAAATTGGTCCTCAGAGATCTTCAAGAACAATCCAAAAGTTGAAGCTATTGCCCGATGCTTCCACAAAATTTCTACCTACCAAGGCCAGCAGTGCTGATAATACTAGTGACAAGAAAGATAAAATTAAAATCACCTTAAACCAATTTAAAGATAAGGACGAAATTACAGAAAATGACATAAATATAATTTTGCCTGAAAATTACTCAAATCAAAATACAGACCTCATCGATAAGAATTTTATCAAAAAAGGACTGATTAAAGCCGAAATCATCCATCCTGATCTTAATCTTCAAGACCCTAATGCAATTGATGATAACGACGATACCATTTATTCCCAAACGACCAAAACTAAAGAGTCGATTGCAAGAAAAGATGCTAAAAAGTTGGGCAAGTCAAAAAGAAATTTTTTACCAAGAGTTACCACTTATTGCACTTCCAACTCAATCAAATTATTCAACCTTTATGATTATTTAAATGATCACAAAATTAAATCCCAATTTAGAACTTCTCCCAAATTAATTAATGAATGTCTATATACTCATTTCAACTTATCTCTATCAAATAATAAAAATTCTAATTCTAATCTCAACACTAACACTAACACTAACACTAATTATTCTTCTTCTACCTTTGCCAATGACGAAAATAACGAAATCGATGAATACAACAACAACAGCACCAATAACAAATACATTCCCTCAAACAATGCAAACAATTCAATAATACAAAACTTCAAACTAGATAACCAGGGTGGGGACATCAATTTATCACATTCAACTTACTTGAAAAAACTATTCATCTTTGAATATGGTGTAATAGTATTTTGGGGTTATACTAAAAAAGAAGAACTCTTTTTCTTAAACACATTTTTATCCAATTTCGAAGTTGAAAAATTGCCTTCTAATAATATTCAAATTGAGGAATTCAACTATTATATAACTGACTCTTATCAACCAAGAATATATAACGACTTCATCTCTTTAAATTCAAATAAAAATCAACTTTATTTAACCATTCTACCAATTTCCTTTGCCATTTCTCAATCTGTCAAAATCTCCTTGTTTGAATCTTTATTAGATTTAACCATCCAACAAACTCAAAACATTCCTAATGAAATTGCTAAAAATGGTTACTTGAAAAAAAAAAATTTTATGTCAAAAAATGATATCATGAAAAAAATTGGTGAATTGTTCATTTTAAGAATAAATATTAATTTACATGGAGCTGTTTTAGATAACCCTGAAATAATGTGGACAAAACCTCAATTGGACCCAATTTATCAAGCTACAAGAGGCTACTTGGAAATTAATCAAAGAGTCAATCTTTTAAATCAAAGATTGGAAGTTATTAATGATTTGTTACAAATGTTAAAAGAACAATTAAGCCATTCTCATGAAGAATACCTAGAATTAATTGTTATTGCTTTAATCGCTGTAGAAGTCTTAGTATCTCTAGTGAATATTATTGTCGATCTAATTGCAAATGTTTGATTTATTGTTAATTTTTAGCATTATCTTACATCTCATTGAGTAAATTAAGTTTTTTTCTATAAATTTATCAACCCCCTGAAAAAAAAAACTAATAAAAAAAAAGATGACTAAAATAAAAAATAATTCACGATTACATGAATGAATAAATGAAAAAAAATGTTGGAATAAAAAATAAAGAATGAATTAAAATAAAATGAGAATAAAACCACAAAAATGAGAATAAAAATTAAAATTAAAATTAAAATATAAATGAAATTGAAACAAAAAGATGATATTAAAAAAGTTTCAGTTTTTACTTATAAAAACCTGTCAAATATATTTGCGTTATCTATTATGGTATAAAAATTCCCCTCTGTTTTCTCAATGGAATTTTTTCTATTTGTATTATTAGTATTAACAGGAGAATTATTCTGGCTATCCATCATTGTGTTATCATTTTCATTATGTTTGCTTTTATCAATTATTTCAATGTTTGTTAATATATGAGACTGATTCTTAAAAGTGGAGTATTTTTTAATTTTCAAGTCATTTAACGCAACTATTTGAAATTTTTCAAATAATTTGAAATAAGCATATTCATCAAGTTTCTGAGTATCATTTTTATGTTCATTATGATAGTCATTTATATTTTTTGTATCAAAGTCTTTATTATTGACCATATCATAATTTCTTTCTGTTTTTATGCCATTTTCCATTTCAATATCCATTTCGTCACTTATGTTCACATCACTATCATAATCAATATCATCGGTAACACTAAAATGTGCGCCTTCATAGTTTTCATACTCGTTTATTGGATCTGAGTCATTTTTTAGTTTTAAAATTTTGCAAACTATCAAGTATTTGTTTAAAATGAAGATAAAAACTTGGTCTTCAAATGTCATGATGTTATCTTTTAGATAATAAATCACTTCTGTTTGTTTAAAGTCATAAGGATATTCCGTGCTTGCCATTTTTCCCTTAATTATAGATTCTAGTTTCAATTCTAATATATTTTTGTTATTAATATTAATATCCAAATATTTTAAAAGAAAATTAGCTTCCAAAGATTGGTTTAAAGTTGATAAATTACTATCTGCTTTGGTAATTGAATCAATTAATTCTTCGCAACTTTTTATTTTTAATTCATTATTATTTTCATTATTATTTTCATTATTTTCATTGTTTTCATTGTTAGGCATATTAACATCCTTAGAATTGTCTGTTTGGTCCTGAATTTGATTATTAAAATCTTGAACTGTATTATAAGATTTTAACAAATCGTTTAATAGATTTAAATTGTTATTAATGTGATGATAAGGTTTTATTGGAAAGCCTCTAAATTCCGATTTATTAATTGTGCCTTCATTTTGAAAAAAATCATAATCAATAATTGAGTTTGAGATTAAATATTCTTCCATTCCTTTGAACCATTCCAAGTATCTCTCTAGGAAGTCTAGGTTTTTAGATTCGATACTATTGAAGATAATTAAATTTGCACATTTTAAGAAGAGAGAGACCTTTGAGTATTTGATTAAAATTTTATTCCAGATTTTAAAGGATATAAGTAGCCAGTTTTTTAAGATTGATAAAATTGCCAAATCGTTTAAAATGGAGCCTTTTGACTGATAAAGCAATTTAAATAAAGGTACGATCAATTTTTCTTTAAATGAAGTAAAAAAAAGGGAATTTAAATTTTCGAAACAATTATCCAAGAAGAAATCTATTTTAAATGGATAAAAGATATTGCCTGATTCATCTTCATCATCACAATATTGGCATCCATCGTCGATAAAGATTCTTATGTAGTAAAAAAAAGAAAATTGTCGTTTAATGATTTCATAGAGAAGAGATTGTTGATTTTGGGTTTCAATATCCAAGTCATCGCATTTTTTTTCTGAATTTATAGGATAAAAAAAAGATCTCCAATTAATTGAAATCAAATTTTGTAAAATGTCAGAGAAATCTGTGTCTGAATCGATATCAAGATCTAAAGAATTGCTAGGAAAGATATTTTTGATATTTATGTTATTATTTATATTAATTTGAATAGAATTGGATAATAAGAAATCCCAATCTAAAAATTTTTGGAATTCGAAATTATAGTCTTCAATATAGCAGATAAATTCATTTACGGAATTTCTGTACCTGTTTGGATTTTGTTTAATTGAAGTATTTATAAAGCCAATTTTAGATAGATTTAAATTCAAGATATTATTGTTGATAATTGCATTGTTATTTGATAAAAGATTAATATTGACATATCTTTTAATGATTAGATTTTTTAGAGGAATTGGAGATTGTAGAGGAATGAAGGTGAATGTATCATGATTGAATTTTGTTATGAATAAGTAATTTGAAAATAAGACTAGATGGATAGAAGTTGATAGGTCATTATTCGTGTAAGCTAATATTACATTTAAATAAAAATTTTGGAAATTTTGAAAAGAGACAATGTCGGATTGATTGAATCTCCAGTTTAAGATTTTAATCATAGCATTAGTTTGATAGAATTTATTAAATTTCAAAATTGTATTATAGACATAGGAATAATTTTTTAAAGTTTGGGAGAAATTTTGAAAAGAGGGATAAATTTTCTGGAAATTTTTCAAGATTTTTAAATTGTGGGATAAGAATTGGAGAGGGTCTTTTAAGAAATTATTCAAGAAATCAGTTGAAATTATGAAATTTGACCTATCGATTGATAAAGTTTTTATCCAGTCAAAGAATTTCTTGAAAATAGAGTTATAAATGTTTGGATTATTAATTGAATCATTTATAAAAAAGTTTCCTAGATTTATGTAAAATTGGATTTCGATAAATTTTCTTAAGATGGCAGACCAATATTTTGTTGATTGATTTGATACGGTAATGAAATAATCCAAAAAGAATTTGATATCAATAAAGGGCTTTGAGATATTGTGGATTATGTTAATTATGGGAACGATTAGAGATTTGTTTAAGAAATTGACGTAGTTAACAAAGGGATTGAAAAAACTGTCAATGAAAACATTTAAATCATTAAATTGAAAAGGAAATTTCAGAATCAAGCTTTTATTTAAAGGAGTTAATTTGATAAAGCCGAGTTTCATCTTTTTAGTAAAATTATTTAAATTTTTAAAGAAGGGAAATTGAATTAATATTAATTTGAAGACATCATGATTCTGTCTTAATACCAAGGGATCAATTAGCTTGTTGTTGATGATAGTCGAATCACTGAAATAAGAGGAAGGAATATCCCAGTAAATTTCCCAAGTCATGTACTTATCAGATAACCTATCTATTATCAAATTGTACTTTTCGAGATAGGCATTATGAGCATGATTCAGGCCATTCACCTTTGAATTTGTGTTGTTTGGGGTTCTTGAATTGGCTAAGTTGTTTGAGTTGACTGTTTTGTTTGGATTGCTCAAAGCAGACAAGTTATTTAGGGTATTGGAGTTGTTAGAGTTGTTAGAGTTGTTAGAGTTGGAGCCAGAATTAGTAATGAAATTGGAAATAAAAGTGGGATGGGAGGGAGTTTGAGAGTAGTTTTGGACCTGGGAAGACGCCTGAGAGGATGCTGTGTTGGTTACAGATAGCACATTGTTGGAGACGTTGGTGGGATACATTTTGTGCTGGAGACCCAGAGGAAGAAGAGGAAGCAACGTTGTGTGCAAAAGAGGAAGAAGCTGTGAAGCACTCTCAAACGTAGGACCTGGGACAAAAAGCAAGATAACACCGGCCGCGGATACGGCACGTGCAACGGAGCGCAGGAGTGCGTTGGCCCCGGCATGCATCACATGCGTGTACGCTTTCTGCACGTGATTCTGCATGAGTCATGGGTGTGGCGGATGCGGACGTATAGGCTGGTACAATTGGTGGTACATTTATTCAGGAGTCCTTTTCGACGCCCAATTGACAGCAAGGAAAGGGATGTGCTGCAGAAGCTCCATTAGGAAAGAGCCTCCTAACCGCCAAAAGCTCGATGGGCTGGGTCTTGCCTTTCTTCACAGACGAATCAATTGCTGGTTCGTTGTAATGAGCTGGAATCAGTTTATGAGGACGAGAATTTGCAAATCTACTATAATATAAGGCAATCACCAAGGCTTATCTAAATTTCAACATCCTGGAAACTGACAAGCTTCTTGAGTAGTGCCTCAAGTTCCTTACTGTCCTCAACACTGTCTCTCCAGCTCAAATTCATTGGAGAGCTCAGAAAGCTTTAATGTATCTACAAGCAACGCTGCTTCCATTGTTTTGATTTGCAAAGAGCATTTGCTCTTCGTTCTTTTAGCGATGATATTCCAATGATTTTGCACCTGTATAAGATATAATGCCACTGTGAAAGAACAATTTCCTGTTGTCTTTTTGAATTTCTATTTTTGGGTGTTGTGTTCACAATAAACAATTCTGAAGACGTAACAATGCAGGTTAACTTTCCGCCATAATATCTTTATATTTTTCTTCAGCCTCAACTTATATAACGAATTATTTGACAATAGATCTCAATATATCTGAAGATTTTTGTCAAAATCAAACAGTGTTTATAAGTTGCTGGTTAAAGTTACCGATAAAGAAGAATCATGAGCTTTATTTTATTGTTTTTGTTTATTGTTTTTTCATTTAGCTTACATTCCATTTCAAGCAGCGTGGAATCTATTTATTTGCAAGTAGAAGCTCCCTCTGTTCCAGAGATTGACGAGAAGGGAATTCGTACTGGCGATGATAGACTTTTGGTTACAAATGACCCAGAACAACTATACTATAATACTGAAGCTAATCAAATTACTTTACCTTTCCGGGAAGAAGATACTCCTATGGCTCGAATACAAGCAACTGCTACTTTTACTAGCAGTGTTAGTGATATGAAATCGCAAAATTTCAGTTTTGATGAAGATGGATATTTGCTTAACAACGGTTCCTCGAGCTTTTATGCATGTTATGATCATGGAAAATCATCAAACTACACAATTGAATTAGAAAACACTGACGATGACTGCGTTGAGATAAAAATTTATAAACGCGATTCTTCGTCAAACAGTACTATTCTGTCAATCATTGAAACAATTTCGTCCAGCTCTACACGATCATTATCCACTACTTTGTCAAGTACTACTTTATCATCCACTATTTCGTCGTCTACTAGCAGCTCATCCTCAGTAATACCCACGGATTCCAGCAGCTCTACAAATGATGAAACAAGCCTGTGGAGTAATAGGGCAGTTAAAGTGGGTGTTTCTGATGGGAGTTTAGTCCGAGTTCTATATAGTTTGTTTTTGTAGCTGTTATTTGAGTAGCACCACACACCAACGCAATCACTTGTGATAACCGACGATATTTACACAAAGCATTGGTCATGATATCCACTTCATTTGCTGTAAAAGCACCAAAAGAGTGAGCCAGGATCTCAATGGGATTTTCCCGAACACGAAGAGCTTGGCCGGAAAAACAGCATTGTTGGAGCTGCCATCGGCTGCAGGAGCCACAGCTGCGGATGCCTCTAACTATCTTCCGAAAGTCACCAATGGAAGTTGATTCTATCGCTTTTGCTTATCGCTTTTGCTTATCGCCTTTGCTTGTTGCTTTCCTCGCTGCTTTGCCCACATCCACAAAATGAAGTCGACTCTCGAGACACAGCTCTCAGTGGTTGCCCAAGGAAACAACCACTTCAAGAGCAATGGCTATCTCCATGTTCCTGGGGCCAACAGGGGCATCTTTGGTGGCACATTGATTGCCAAATCGTTGCTTTCAGCTGCCAGAACTTTGCCAGTCAACGTCCAAACAGGCACCAGCGATTTCAAGCAGCACAGCATCCACAACACGTTTGTGCTTGGTGGCGATTCATCCATAGACTTGCAATTCAGAGTTGAGAGAATCCGAGATGGCAGGAACTTCGTCACCAGAGAGGTCAAAGCGTACCAGAATGGAGCAGTGATATTCATAAGCATCATATCGTTCAAGAATGTGGGCAATCCACAGGGATCAATGTCCAGCCTAGGACCACAGCTAAAGTACCAGCCAATGCTTGACTTGGATGGAATCGCAGAGGTGGACGAGTGCATATCTGTCCAGGACATCGATTTTGATGCGAGAATCAGAAAGTCGTTTGAGAGCGATCCTCTTGAGGTGAGGTTTCCAAGAGAGTATTTTGACGATGTTGACAATGTTGACGATGTTGAAGATGGGTCATTGAAGAACAAAAGGGACAAAAAGCACAGAAACAGCTACAAGATGAGGGCGCTGCTATTCAGGCCATCTTTGGCTGTGTATTTAAGGAAAATGTATTATTGGATTAGGGTCAAGCCCAGAATACAGAACCATTGTGAGTTCAATCAAATTGGAGTGTCGTATCTATCAGATGCGTTTTTTCTATTGTGTGTGATGCCACTATCTGATAGGAAGCTCTACTCGTCGCTGTTTTCAGTGTCGATGGACCACAGCATATACTTCAACATGGATTTGGACCACGAATCAGACTACCGGTGCGACGAGTGGATGGTGTTTGTGGTAGATTCTCCAAAGTCATCCAATGGGCTAAGTTTGGTTACAGGTCAGATATATCGCAGTGATGGGAAGCTAATTGCGTATATTGTTCAAGAGGGATTGGTGTCGATAAAAGATGGTATCTTGTCTAAATTGTAGAATAAAAAGAAAACAAATGGGTGTATAGATGTTTGGTTCGGTGTATATAGTTTATAATTATACAGTTTTCAAGTATTGTGCAAATCTTGAAAACTCGTGAATTCCACATTCACTTTTGCTTTTGCCTTTCCATCTTCCATCTCTTTCATTTTCATTTTCATTTTCATTTTTGAACTAGCAATAAACCTTTTAGATGAATATTACCCAATTCAACTAGAAAAATTCATTAAATACTGGAAAACTTAACATTGAAGAGATTAGTTATTATATTGGAATTTCTTTCCAGCTGGCAATACGTGTCTTAACACTTCCAACATTTCTGATCAAGAGCAATAACTGATACTGCTGATTTTTTTTTGTTTTTTTGTGCTCATTGAGGTAAAATTCACCATCAATGTATCCGATTCCAGTGCACTTGCCTTCTTTCAAATTATATGTCGACTTTGTGACATATCCAATCAAATTCATAAACGAAGGCGCTGTTTCTTGAGGTAAATTTATACTGTTATGTTGAATAAACCCATTGCTTTTCAAGTTGTTTCCCTTAATATGATCCAAATATTTTTGATAGTCATCATCGTTGCTAATCTTGTAAATTCTTGCATTATCTTTGATCATGCCCCTCAACTTTATCTCAAACTTGATTGGCTTGACTAATAGTTTCAAATTTATCAATTTTTCATATTTATCATTTTCTTTATTCAACTTTCTCTGAGTTTTATTTTTTTTCGTTTCTTCCTTATTGCTATCATTATCAACACACATATTAATATTGTTATGATTTGAATTTTGTTTATTAATAATATCCATCTGTTTATCAATTATATCATTAAATTTGTTTACATCAGCCCCAATATCACTTATGTTTGATTTATTTAAATATCTAATCGGATTTACTAATTTCTCTTTTCTTAACAATTTCTCTTCATCCAATACTTTAATATCTTTAATGAATTCCCAAATGTCATTTGAATTATTAATCTTTCTAAAATAATTATAATCCCAATCGCTTGTGACTTTATTATTATTACTATTGTTATTATCATTGATCAATTTCTTATTGTTAAATAACATCCTTTTACATATTTTTAAAACTTGTAAAAATCTCCAATCGCATTTAAATGGAGATCCAACCTCTCCTTTAATTTTATAATTAAAATGATCATGACTTTTATTAATTATTAATTCATCATAATTGATTTGATGATTCTTATCTCTTTTCTTCCATTTTTTATGATTTTCGATTTCTTTAATCTCATTTTCAACAAAGCCCTTTAAACAAAATGGATAATCATCAGGAAAATTTAATTTGTTGTTTTCAAAATTGATTTGCTCAATTCCTAAATACCCCGAATGTTCTACTTCAGTGATTTTATTCAATTTTATCCAAATTGGTAATATCCAATACCATGGTGCAATCAAAATTAATTTACTAAAACTAACTTTATTAGAATTACTATTTAATATCAATATTGGAATCATAGGATCCTTTTCATTGTTTGGTATTTTAATCATTCCGGGTTTCAAATTTTTTCGACGTTGTGATAATTCTTTGATTGATGGCTGATTATTGTAACTATTTGTTCTGCCCTCTATTGATAAAAGTTTCTCAATCACTTTTCTAGAATTTAGATTTGCTTGACTTGTATTAACTTTATTAATTTCATTGATACTATTTTTAGTATTATCATCATTATTATCATTATTATCATCATTATTATTATTATTGTCATTATCATTATCATTATCATCATTGAATGAATTTAATGATAACATTAAATCAATTAAGCGATTTTCATCAAATTTTATATTTTTAGGTTTTACAGGTCTTGAATATAATCCCGGATTTTCTACTAATACTGATATTATTGAATTTTCTGGTAAACTTCTTAATGATGAAATTGATGAAAATTCATTCCAATTTTTATTTAGGTTTGTATCATTTAAATGTAATATAGAAACAAGATTCTTAAATGAAGATGGTCCTGCAATTTCAATACTGCCTAAAGAATATCTACAATCATAAAATTTAAATAATGAATTTTCATTTTCATTTTCATTTTCATTTTTATGTTTATTAACAGCAAATATTGTTTTATTGTTTGATAATTCTTTTAAATAATTGAAATACTCTTCGTATGTTGATGGATGAATTCTGATTAATATTTTATAGGAATCATTCATTTTATGCCAATAAATTATCCCTTGAGTAAAAATTTCCAACGTTTTGACATTGTTATTATGGAAAATATACAAGTTTCCTTCCCAAAATTTTTTGCCATTAACCACGGAAGAATTCAAAGGTTTATTCATATTATTGGTAATTAGTTTTACTAGCTTTTTTAATTGTTTGAAATTATTAATATCAGATTCAATAATTAGTGAAGAAAAATATGAAGTATCCCAACAAATTGAACCATGAGTTAAAAAGTTTCTGTGTGTTAAGCGATAAGATTTTTGAGTTGGTTTTAATGGTATGTTAAAGCCCCATCTTTTAATCATATGAGATCTTTTGGCATGCCAAATATGAGTTGTTAACCAAGAATATTTTTTTTGTCTTTTCGTGTATTTTATCTTACCGACAGGTTTATTGGCTAATGTATTTATACCAGTGTTATCATAGGATCCAATCTTGTTATTGATAATCTTGAAATTTGAAATTTTTTGATCATTTGTTTGGTCTGAATTTTTAGATTTTAATAGCTGAGCTTCACAGATCTGCTTTTTAATTAATTTTATTCTTTGTCTGATATTTATATTAAATTTTTGATCTGTAGCCTGTTCATAATTGGGTAAAATTTTCATGAGGTTCAACTTTGAAGACAATTTTAGTAAATTCTTTAGCATTTTTAGCTTGTAAATGTCCTTTGCGTTGTATTTATTTTTTTTATTTTTTTTGTTTAGAATTATATTATTATCAACAAATGAAGAGGAAGAAAGCATTTCTCTGATTGCCTTATTCCGAAGCCTTTTAGGGATTCTTTTCACATTATAAGAAGCTGTTCTTCTTCTAAGTTTCCTAGGCAATTTTTGAAACACTCTTCTACTTTTATGGAAATTCTTTGTTTCTAAAGATTTTATTTCAAACTCTCGAGATTTGATAAAGTCTGGCACATTGAGAATTCCATCTGAAAATTCAGGACTTGCTGATTGATAGTCTATATGAAACTTCTTTGATCTTTTATTGTTGGTATTGTCATTTTCAGATGACCCCAATTTCAATGGTCTTTTTATGCCCATCAGAAACGATAACGTTTTATTTTTGGTTTGACTGTTGATTGAGAAGAATTTTCAAAGCCGAAAGATAGAAAATTTTAGATGTGAAAAATAATTACCCTGTCTTTATTTTCTATTATATTTACGGCTTTTGAAAACAATAATTTGAATTGAGGTTCAATGAATGTCATTTGTATTTGGTTTATCTAGTTTGTGAAAATAAGCTAAATAAAGTAACAATTGATTGACTAGAATATGACTGTTAAAACACTTTCAACAACAGTAATCTTTATTTAAGCCTTGAATTTGTATGACAGAAACGCACCAAAATTTTGCGTCTTTATTGGATGAAAACCCCAACATCTGTATACAAATTTATATTTTTGAATTAAGATGCTTTTCAAAACAAAAATAGTTTTAAAACAGAAAAACCAATACCGGAGAAAGAAAAGAAACCAGGCACCTAGAAGGTAAATCTCGGGTTATGAGCTGCATCAGCTGTATATTAGTGCAGTTAGTTTTTTAATTTTCCTGCACAATCAAGCTTTTTATACACATAGCATATTAATGCTGTTTCAAAACTCCGATTGTGTGATGGATATTTGTGCAATTATTCTTTGTTATATTGATATATTGATATATTGGCCACTTTTGTAATAATGACTTGTAAGATTCTTTTCAAATAAACTAGTTTAACAATCTGACCACATTCCCAATAATAAACAAGGTATTTTTCATGTCTATTGCAATTTTTATTTTGTGGAAATAATTTTGATTATATCTTAGAAAATTTGTAGCTTAAGTTGGCCAAGTTCGTGTCCGGAATCTAAGGTCGGACTCGTATCAAGTTTGAGCTTTCGTAAGTTCGAGTCCGGACTATTTTTTGGGTTTCGAAATCCGACACAGCTGGAGAAAAAAGATTGGGTAGCTGTTAGTGAATATGTGTTTACGACTGCCTATTAGCGAATAATTGGTATTCGATGAGTATTGGAAAATGGGCAAAGGCAACAAAGTAATCAAGGCTACCAAAAGCAAAAGCAAGAGCAAGAGCGGCAAGACGAGCAGCAGAAACACCACTAACGACGTTGGCAACAATAGCAATAATACCAGCAATAATACCAGCAAAGATGGGTATGAATTTCCTTCAAATGTTGATAAGTTTTTGAGAACTCGAATGAAAGATAATAGTTATTTCAATATCAATAAATACAAATTTAAATATGTGATTTCGCCTTCTCAGATTGTCATAATAGAAAACTTTTTTATAAAGGAGTATTGCGATGAGATAATTCTCTCGATTAATGAAAGATTGAAGTTTTTGACCACGCCACTTGTTAAGAATAAAAACTACGCAAGGAGAAACAACGATAGAATCGTATTAGACCACAGCTATCAGTTGAGTGGTAAACTATATGGCTATTTGAAGAAAATAGTCGAAGAACACGATGTTGAGATGGGAAATAACAATGAGAGTGAAATGACAGAGTTTTTCAAGGGATCAATAGGATTCAACCCCCAGATTCGAATCTACAGATACAGCAAAAACCAGTTTTTCGAAAAGCACTATGACGAGTCAGTCAAATGCAGTGTTCTCGACAGCGAGAAGAGCAAAGTCAAGGGCAAGACCAAGTGGACGTTGTTGATCTACCTCACAGGCGACGAGGAAATCAGGGGAGGAGGCACCATGTTCTACGACCCAGAAAATAGCAGCAGCTGCATCAACGTCCATCCCAAGAAGGGCATGGCGTTGTTTCACAAGCATGGAGACGACTGTCTTTTACACGAGGCCGAAAGAGTGCACCAGGGAGAGAAATGGGTGCTCCGAACAGACCTTGTGTTTCCTTTATAGAGCAGCAGAAGAAGCAGAAACGGCAGAAGAAGCAGAAGAAGCAGAGTTGTTTGGCTGGAGAAAGGTGTTTCAGGCGGGAATCGAACACGCGTTCTGTGCTCGCTTTTTGTGACATTTCCCCCAACAGCAGATGGAAGCAGATAAAAGATAACAGTAAAAGATAACAGATAACAGACAAAAGATACCACAGGATATAACACAAGATACAACACATCAGATATATGGTAGCAGAAAATCATAGCACTAGTCTACTTCCTCTTCGTCCCCCATCATGTTGATTCAGAATCCCTTGAACTCCATTGCCACATCCACCTCTGTTGAGCACAACGTCAGAAGCTCCATCTTAATCGACCATAACACTGAAACTGACCAAGATATTCCGGTCTTGAAGATACTATTGATTGGCTCTACTGCTGTTGGAAAATCTGCTTTGTTGCTTAAATACTGCGACAATACCATTAGAAACAGGCAACTAAAATCCAGGCGAGATAGTGCTGATCTAAACTCCGATAATAACAACATCAATCAACTATCAACTACCATTGGAATTGACTTGAAAATCAAATTGTGCAACGTTGATAACAAACTATTCAAAATCATTATGTGGGATACTGCTGGTCAAGAAAGATACAGAACAATAATTCCGTCCTTATATAAACATTCAAATGGAATATTATTGATCTATGATATTACAAACAAAAAATCCTTTTTAGACCTTAAAAATCTCTGGATTAATGAATGCATAAATTACAATAACAATCACAACGACACTATCTATTTCATTGTCGGTAACAAAAGAGATTCTGTTAGAAATGAAGAATCAAAAAGACAAGTTTCCTACGATGATTTAAAAGTTTTTGCCAATTATCTAAATGAAAAGGTCAATATAAAGATTTATGGCTATTATGAAGTTAGTGCTATTTATCTCGATGACGCTAAACTGCTATTTAGAACTCTAATATCTACCATAGTCACAAATAACAAATATAATATTCACAATAATTCTAATAACACATCCAATAAAAGCACCTCCGAAATTATGAAAAATATCAAATCCAATCAGAATAACAATAAAAAATTTAATAATACAATTGATTTAGAAAAAGACAGGATACAATATTTTCCTTTTTCTTGTTGTTAGTTCAACTATCCTTTATACACTAATATATAAAAAAATGTTTTTCTTTATAGCACTTAACACTTATTTTATTTGATTGTATCTTCAATACTCTTAAATCCATTGAAATACCTTTCACGAAAATAACTTTTATGAACCTCATTAAGCTTAATTGTTTCTCCCTTATATTCGTTTAAATCTCTTTTAACATAAACTAACAACCTCCTTGACCACTTATTGAATTTTTGTTCCATATTATATATCAACTCCAATTCGCAATGTCTTGGTATTACATGTTCCTCGTTTTTAACTTCGTTTACTGTTGGCATCCAAAAACATAGTCTACCATTTTTATTCAATTTTTTACTCGAAAACTCTAACAACTCATCCAACAATTTTTCTAATTCAAACGCTTTTTTGGGCTGAACATAATCCTTTCTCAAAAATGATTTTTCCCCATCAATTATTATATTTTCTTTGCCTTCAAATCTTTTGGGTCGGTTTGTGCCTAATACTTTTAATCCCTCTCGAACCCCATATGGTGGATCGCATACTATTGTATCTATTTTGAAATTTTGGCTTAAACAATGATGTGTAAAATCCATAGCCAAAACATCAAGAAATTGTAAATTTATATTCAATTGCTCAAAATTAGAACCTATATTGATCCCTTTCTCTTTATTCCCATTCAATGTTCTAACATCAATATCTGATCCAATTGTTATTCCACCAAAATTAGCAGATGTTAATAACAAACTTCCAGTCCCAACAAATGGATCATAAACCAACTTATTCTTACTAACTTGGGCAATATTTGATGAAACTAATGATAATTCACTCTCAAAAGTGGTTGTACCAATATACTTTCTTGTTTTCAAATCATATTTTTTCAATATATTTGATGTCCTTAAACTTAATTGAACTTGTCTCCCAAAATAATAACTTGAATTTTCAACTTTTTTATTGAAAAGCTCAAAATTTTCCTTTTTATCTTCAGTTTTTTGATTCACTAAATCAATACGATCATAGTTTTCAATTATTGTAAATATTTCTTCTGGATTTTTCAAATCGATTTTCCCATTTAATTCTAAATATTGAAACGTTTCAATCATTTCAATTTGTTTTTTCAACGACTTATTCCCTTTATAGCCAATTACATCAAATTTAAAAGACGAATCTCTATATTCACTCAAAATATTTGGATTTGTTTTAAGGAAAATCTTGAGATTGTTGTGCAATTCAGTTAAATTTTTTCCTTCAGCGTAAAGTTCAAAAATTCCTCTTGTCAAAATGGTTCTTTTGATTAATCTCTTAGCCTGCTCATCATTGTCTAATTTAATTTTCAAAAATGGATGAGCTTCAGAATGGCTGCTGAAATCAATTTGAGGTATATTGTATAAATCAGCCAACGATTCCAACTCAGCTATTCTGAAATTAGGATTCGATTGGGCCAATAGAATCAAATAATCTTTGGACATTGTGTGCTGAACCTCTGTTATTTCAGAACCAAACTCGGTAGCTGTTGATGGATGAAGACCCTTTTGGAAACAAAAACAGCTGAAAAAAAGGCATTTGAAAAATTTCAAAACACACGTGCTGCTTTTGGTGCTTTTGGTGCTTTGATGGTAGTTGTTTTATTGAAAAGTTGAAGAGCGAAAAGGTTTATTTTACAGGTGCAGCCCCTGGCTGGGCTTTTTTCTTTTATTTAAAGTACATTAAAAACTACAGAAAATCAATTATAAAACAAATTGAATTTATGGATAGAAATATGACAGAAAAATTAAATAAATTTTACAATTCCTAGTTTATTAAACGATTACTGAGTAAATTAAAAGACTTGAAAGAATTATTCTTCATCAGATTCTTCTTCTTCTTCTAAGGTTTGGGCAGCAATACGGTCTAAATCTCTTTGGCCATTTTCTGATATTTGTCTTCCACCTTTTGGAGATAATTCAACAACACCAATTTTTTCTAAACTTTGTAAAACTTTTCTGTTGATTGAGCCAGAAGCATCTTGATGTTTTGATGGTTTGGCACCACGGTTAATGGCACCACCGTATAATTTGTTTAATTTACCAACACCAACATGTTTTCTTAAGTAAATGTGTCTAGCAGCTGAGGCAGCACGTTTGTAGAACCAAGTTTCAGCTTCTTGTGGAGGTAATTGGTTACCACATGAGGTTTTGACTAAATCAACGTAACCTGGGACTTCTAATTTACCTTGACGTTGTAAAAATTGAGCATAAGCATTAATGAAGCTTTGAGCTGGAACATCCCTATAAAAAATGAAAATACAAATTAGTTAGTAATTGGCACAAAAAAGGAAATAAGACGTCAAATTGCCTTGGAATTGTAGATGATTTGTTAATTTTGCACAATCTTAATATTATTAAAGCATAGTAAATTAAATTCAAACAAAATTAAAAATTATAACAATATCAATATTATTTTATTTAAAAAAACACTATCTTTGAAAAAAAAAGTTCTTTATTGTTACTTGATCTTTATATTTGATTAAAGTAGTGGTCTAATACATTTTAAATTTATCAAATTTTATTAAATAAGATGATTACTTTAATAGATTGCTAATAATATTTATTTTTAATTGAATGATAATCTCAGAGTATCTTGAAAATGGTGTTTTAATTAAAAACTCTGAAACTAGTATATTATGTGCAATTTTTTAATAAAATTCCAGTTAATTTTTCTTTCAATTAGTTTAAAATTTGAATATTATTAATTACTTTTATCTTTTAAAAATTTATTTATACCAGTTTATATTATAGAAGTGTTTTTTACTTTTTTAGTTATTTATACCGATTTTTTGGAATATCATAATTCAATGTATAAGGTTAATTATGAATGTGAAAATATAGAATTTTAGAGATCCAAGTTAATTTTTATATAATTTCGTTGATTTTTTCAATAAATTGTTCATATTGTATTAGGGTGATAAAAGTATCAATTTTTAAAGTAATTTTTATCTTGTGCATTTTAGAAAATTTATGTTGAAGTATTGGTTTATGATTTTTTTCAAAAATATATAAGTACAAATCATAAATATTAGCTCCAATTTCTGTGAATTCCATTGATTTTAAAAGATATTGGTTCCATTTACTTGAATAATAAAAGATAAGAACCATTGACAAATCATTTAAACCTACAATTCTGGCATAAGATAAATGGAAAAAAGAACCTACCTAACTGAAACACCTGCCATTTCTATTATTTGGTTTGATTATATTATGATATATTAAATCAACTCAGTACTGATCGTGATAGTGATTGTGATGTGGATATTTTTTCTGAGATGTTGATATTGGATAAATTGAAATGAATCCCACAGAGCTGTGATTGTCAACTGAAAAAAAAACGCACTTTCCGACAGAGCGCGGCTCTGAGCTACATAGTTAAGGCCGAACGCATCGGAAAGTATCTGCAATGCAGCCCTGTGATTCAGCGTAATTATGGGTACGCAACAAAAAGCAGTCACAACAGTGCTCACAACCATGCTTAATACTGTTTGAATATGCGTATATCTGCAAATGTAATTAAATGCTTATGTGTATAATATATACATTATTCAGCAGTTATATGCATTGAATCCGTGTCTGTGTATTTTTTTTTTTTTGCTGTTGATTGTGAATTCTTTTTTGTTGGTTTTGGTGTATTTGGTGTATTTGAATGAAAATGAAGTTGGAAGATGAGCTGCTTTCAATCCAGAAAACTCAGAAAATTCAGAAAAGGCAGGAAAAACAGAAATTTTTAGATTTATTGATTCAAGGAACAAATAATTCTTCGATTGTCTCAAAAAGATCTGTAGAGAGGTTATACTCGTCAGTATTATATTCACCATCTAATTGCAATGACAATGGTAATGACAATGGTAATGGTAATGGTAATGGTGAAAATAATATTATCAATAGAAAGAATAAAAGAAGCACCAAAAATGATTATTTTAGATACTTTGTTAAGAAACCTCAGAGAAGATCCCCAATCATCAATAGAGGCTATTTATTGAGAATGCTCGCTATCAAAAACTCAATCTTGTCAATTATTGATAGCTCAATTAAAAATAATTTAAACAATAATCATGATCTTAAATTTATAATAATCAATCTAGGCTGTGGATTTGATCCTTTACCCTTTGAATTGATTAACAACAATAATCTTTTAAATAATACCGATAAAAATGATTTATTGTTTATTGATATCGACTATAAAGATTTAATTGAAAGAAAAGTTTCAATCATTAAAAATTCTGTTGATTTATTAAATATCATAAAAAATAATAACGATAATAATAATGATAATGATAACATTTTAATTAATCCCAATATTTTATTACAATCAAATTCCTATTTATCTGTTGCATCTGATTTAAATGATTCCATTTCTTATAAAAATACTTTATCCTCCATTTTTAATCAGTTAAATGCATTAAATATTAATCAAAATAAAAAATTTATTAATATTTTTTTATCAGAAGTTGCAATCGCATATATGGATCCCATTCAATCTGATAAAATTATTAAAGTTTCAATAAACTTTAACAACAATATTTATAATAATCATTTTCTTTTATTAGAACAAATCTTGCCTTCAGGTTTTAATCATCCATTCGCTAAAAAAATGTTAAATCATTTCAATAATTTAGGTAGTCCAATAAATTCAATCTCAGATATATCTAATGGTTATCATAATTTAAATGATCAAGTTAATAGATTTTTACATTTATATAACACTATAAATAACAACAGGAAATTTAATATTGAAATTAATGATTTATTGAACTATTACAACCAAATCTTAGATAAAAATATTAAATTAAAAATTAACCAAATTGAACCATTTGATGAATGGGAAGAATTTTATCTATTTGCTCAACATTATTTTATTTTACATTTTAATAATGATCAAATTAATATTTTTAATGATAATTTCAATTATCAAAAAGTCATTGAAAACAGTTTATCAAGCAATTTATTAAATAATAAATCATTTTCAAATTTAAATTTATTTATTCAAAAATCCAATTCAAATAATTTACAAAGAAAATTTATGTCCTCCTGTAAGATCTCAAATCAAATCTTTTTAAATAGTGGATTTCAATCAACTAGATTAAATAATTCAATGTTATTATCAACAAATTTAACAAAATCAACAAGGGATACAGATTTGATTATATTAAAAAATCCAAATGATAAAGGTTTATTTCCAATTGAAAGAATGTGTCATTCAATAACTAACATTGATAATAATAACTTGATTTTAACAGGGGGTAGAACTTCACCAAATAATTATTTAGATGATTGTTGGTTATTAACTAAAGATAAAAATAGTTTATTTAATTGGAAAAAATTAAAGTCAATTCCAAATTCCAGATTTAGGCATTCAACTTTTTTAATCAATAAAAACACTTTAATCTTATTTGGGGGAAATTTTAGTTCAAATAATTCCTTATTTTTAAGATATAATATTTCAGAAGATGAATGGCAAGAAATGGATTTTAACATTAATATTGAAAATATAATTTCAAGCTGTTTGCACTATAATGAAAACAGCAAAACCGGATATATAATTGGTGGCATGAATTCTAATAATAGAATAGAATCTAGTTTTTATTCATTTAAAGTTGATTTAAATAAAAATAAAATTGAATTGAGAAACCTCGGAGAAGATAGGTTATTTAATAGATATGGTGGTCAATTAATACTGAGAAAAAGTTTTGGCAATAACAAAAATGCTAATGACAAGGAAACTTTGTTATTGATTGGAGGAGTTAGCGACTGTTATTTGTTGGATCAATACAATTCAATAATTGAGATTGAGATTGAGATTGAAACCGGGAATCAGGTTAAGATTAATTTTATAAAAATTGATGAAAAGATATGGAATAAGATGCCTTTATTAATTGGATTTAATTTACTTGAATTCAATGAAAGATACAAAGTATGTCTATTAGGAGGTGGTGTTTGTTTTTCATTTGGATCAATTTGGAATGACATTTTAATAATTGATAGCAAACCCGAAGAAAGTAATAAGAATTATAACGAGAATGATGAAGAACATGAATTAATTAAAATCAAGGATGAAGCTATTACAAATGTTGAATTTTTTAATAATATTAAGATTGAGAGAAACTCTGTTGATACTACAAAGATTAAAAAAAGCGATAATAACAAAGAAGATAAGAAAAAGATTATGCAAAGAAATGGTTTAAATAATTTAAATAACAAAAATAATAGCGGGACTAATAGCGATTATAAAAGACAAATAAGGAGAATGAATATTAAAGATTTAACAGAGGATAAATGGGAAAGGATATTGGAAGATAATAAGCCAGTGATATTTGAATATTGTAATTTAGGAGACAGTATCAAGAATTGGAGAAGAGGTGAATATTTGATTGAAAAAATTGGAAGAGATAAAAAAGTGATAGTCCATGAAAGTTGTGATGACAGTTTAAATTTCAATAAGAAAAACTTCAACTATAAAACTGTCAAGTTTGGTGAGTTTATTGATAATGTTTTCAGCAAAGATAGCAAACAAGAGAAAAAATACTATTTGAGATCATTGAGTTTCGATAAACCAATGGCTAAAAAGACCATATTTCAAGAAGATTATAAAGAGATCAGTGATGATTTTCAGGTTCCCAAAATCTTTGAGGATATCTACAAGAATAAACAGTTTTCATCGATAATTCGAATAACATCAGTCGGAAGCAAGATATGGTTGCACTACGATGTGACAGCAAACCTTCTCTGTCAGATCATTGGAACCAAAGAGGTTAAGATCTTCAATTCAAAGGATATAAAGCATTTAAACTTTCCGATTGGGTCTTCCAGCTCGTTGATTGATGACATATTCGATGAAAGCATCGGCAATGAACTAGTCAACAGGGCAGATAACTTGAAGCTAGTTGAGTATGTGGAGGTATTGAAAGCCGGAGATATACTATTTTTGCCCCGAATGTGGTTGCACAGCACCAGAGTCGTGAGCAATGGGTACAAATTACCCTCAATCAGCTTGAACATCTTCTGGAGAGACTTGGAAGAGAGATTCTACTCAAAGATTGGAAAGGACATTTACGGAAACAAGGACTTGAAGCTCTACGACGACGGACGGGTCATCTTGAAGAAGTTCGAGCGGCTTTTTGCGACAAGCAACCCGCACACCGGCGAGCTTCCGAGTGACGTAAAGCGATTCTACGCGCTAAAAATGCTCGGCGAGCTCGAAACGGCGCTCGGATTGTCGGTCAACCGCCGCTGAAACCTGCGGTCCCGCCAGAAATTGTCTGATTTGAAAAAGCATATACTAGAAGCAGGCCGGCCCTCTGCTGCTGCACCGCAAGCGCGTGGATCCGCTCTGCGCGCTGTGGTTTCCTGCAGTGCTCCCCCTTGTATTTGGGACGTTTGGGCCAGCAAATTTTTTTCTTGCGTTGTTTTCCTTTTTCTTGTTTGGACGTGGACGATTTGTAGAAGTTATCAGTTTGTTGGCAAGCTGAGAACTGTTCATCAACAAATAAAGCAAGATATTGGCTCTTTGAGAGATTGCAAGTGAGTTTTGGCTATGGACAGCAAAGATAATTCAAATTCTACCAGATCGAGCCCAATTAAGCTTAACAGCTCAAATTTTTCCATGAACAAAAGAGGTACAGGTACATCAAAAGTGATTGACAATTTGCAATCGACCATCGACGAGTTGAAGAATGAATTAAGATTGTCCAAATCTAATCACGACGATTTGAAGAAAAACTATGATAACATCAAGAAAAATTACAACAATGTTATTGACCAATTAGCTAATACAAAACATGAAAACCAAATTATTAATGCCCTTTTGGATAGAAAACAAAGAAGAATTCAAGATCTAGAGAAAAAATTATCTTTGTCCTTGATATCAAATGATGATTATAAATTCAATTTGAAGAATCTTGAAATCAAAAATAAAAATTTATTAAATAACGAAAAATTTAACTTGTCTGAGATTCAAAGATTGAAATTAGCTTATGACACAATTTTATCCTCGCAAAAGGAGATTAAAAATTATTATTTATCTCAATTTAAAAATTTAAATAATCAATTTAATTCATTTGTAAATAACTTTAATACAAATAATTCCAATATAGACAATAACTTAATCCAAAATTTCAGCTCATTAGAAAAAAATTATAATCAATTGATTTTACTTTATAATACAAAATTCAATAAAATTATCAATTCTTTAAAGACATTATTAAACTATTCTCAAAATTTTAATAATAATTCCGATCATTTTCTAAACCAGTGCAATTTAATTTTTAATCAAATTAAATTAAAATTATCTTTAGATATTCCTTCTTTATCTCAAATACTCACAAATTCTTTTAATATAAATGATTTTGCTGATTTAAACGAATTAAATTCGTATAATAATAATAATAATAATAATAATAATAATAATAATAATAATAATAATAATAATAATAACAATATTAACAATATTAACAATATTAACAATAATATTGATAATATTGATGAAATCGATATTATAAAAAATAACAACAGTAACCTTAACAAATCAAATGATCAAATGGATGATTTAAACAACAGTCTAAATAACTTGGGTTTTTTAGACCAATCTTCGAATAATTTAGATGATTTAAACGCCTCTCTAACCCAATTAACTTCTTCAAACCATTCTATCGATTTCAATCATTCATTAAATCAATTTAATCTCTCAAATCAAACTATTTCCTCGATCTCTTCAAATCCCTCAAATCCTTCAAATCAATTGAATTCAAACCCAAACCCAAATTCCTCGACATCTTACAAAAAATTCAATAAAAAATTACATTCACCCATCAATATCCCCTTCACTCCAGTTTTGAACACTTACAACACCCCTAACCAATCTCCAATCAATAATAATAACATTGGTAATTTTAATAACAATGACGACTTAGATTCTGATAATGATGCTCAAAGTCAAACTGGTAGTATCGCCGGAAATTCTTCTCAAGCTCAACAAAAAAGAAGAAAAAGAAAATCGAGAAGAAGAAGACCTAAATCTCAAATTATATCTCCTAATTCTCAGCAACTCAACAGTTTGAATTTATCAAGTGCTCAAAAAAGGAATTCAATTCAAATACAACCTTCCATATAAATTCAGCTTTTACTATTAATCAAAGTCATTGGTTGGTATTTTAACATTAACATTTTAATAATCCAACATTCTGTTTTGTTTCATTTTGTTTTGTCTTGTCTTGTTTTCCCTACCTTCAGTTTTGTTTTTGTTTTTTTTGTTGCCGGCTTGTTTGGTTATACCCACTCATCATTTTTATTGGTTTACCATTTAAATACTTAATCATTCATTTATATATTTATATATTGATGTATTTAATACTAATTAATTATCATTATATATATCAACATATTGTGATAAACTAACGTGCTTTCATGTAAATCTACTAAGTGAAACAACAAACTGATTATTTTGTTTATCTGAAAAATTTATCAGACAATAACTAGATCCACTATCAACAAATTTAACCCAAGAGTTTCCACATCCAAAAACTTGGTCGTATCCAATTTTAAAAAATTGATTTTTATTTATTTCAATTTGTAAAATTTCAATCTTTTTTGGCGAATTCGTTGAATTTGATAGTAAAACTAAATATTTGTTATCAATAAATCTAAATTCAGTACAAGTTATTGAAAACTGATAAGTTTGCGTGCTTCTCATATCTAAAATATAGTGGATCACAAAATCATCATAAATTAATAAATAATCTTGATGGTCTTCATTAGCATTAACTATTCCAATCAAATTTCTAGAATACAATGAATTCAGTTGTTTTTGGATTTTTGTTTTTAGATAAATTCCTTGAAGATTAGTATTATAAGCAAATTCCTTAGTAAATTTGCTGAGTTTTAACTTAAATTCTGATAAAATTGCTTTATGATTTGCGTTTCCTAAATTAAGAAAATTAATCTTAGTATTTTTCGAATCACTGTCCTCAATAAATGTGCCAATTTCATCGCCCAAAATAAATTTCAGATTTTCTGTGAAGGTTGCAATATTTTTAGTAAAATGTTCTATAATTTTGAGGGTAGTGAATTGAGAAATTTTTAAAATCACCTTGTCATTATTAACTACTAAATAGCTTAAAAATATATGGCTGTCGCATTCAACGATTTTAAAATCAAGAACATTACTTGAAATTAATTTGGTGTATTGTAATGTTTCAAGAAGGTGTTCCCTTTTAAAAATATCGTTCATTATATCAGTTATTTTCAATAGGAATAAAGTGGAATTCTTTGTTTTAACAACAAAAGTACAAAAATCTTTAATATATTCAGCCTGGTGAATAGAGAATTTTGATTTAGATTCTACTTTATTAAAGGAGCCAATTTTAAAAAAACTTAAATTTTTAGTTAAATTTAAACTTGAATTTAAGCATAAGTCTTTCGTCAAATCTAAACTTGAATTTATCCATGAGTCTTTATCTATTTTGAAAAAATAGATACCTTTATCATTTGCGATTAGAAGGTAAAAAAAAGGGAGATCATGCTCAAAATGTAATTCTTTAAATATTGAAATATTTTTAATATCGTAAGAATTGAGTAACACGTTAACCAAATCGATGTTTGATTTAACTATAAAATCTAAATTTCTAATATTATTTTTAGACATTTCTTTTGAAAAGATATCGTCGTAATTTGGATTTATATCAGTTAAGTTGAGATTTCTTTCAGCTCGAGTCAAATGTCTAGAATAATGATGGATTTTAAATGGGATATTTTTTCGATATTGGTTATTAACAATAACATTTTCAAGATGATAAGACCATTTTTTGACGTTTTGTAAACCGGTAATTTGAAATGAGAATTGACAGTTGGATGATAATAAACTGATTATGGAAATTTCATGAAGATTTGAGTTTTTGTTTAAATTGAAGAGAATTTGTTTTTTTTCATTTATCGAGCAATTTATATTTGAGGAATGGATGGCAGAAATTAATAGGAAATCAAATTGTGGAGTGTAAATATTGATATTTAGATTATAAAACGAATTACCACCAAGTCTTCGGGTGGATGCAACTTCGGTTAGAAGAATGTAATCAGTAAATAATAGTATGAAGAAATAACCATTTAATTTTTTTCCATTGACTAAATATTGAGATTCTAGCAATAAAAGATCATTATTTGGTGGTTTAATATGGTTTTCATAAAAATAGTTGATATTTTTCGATAGAGGATAAATGGCATGATCATCTGCAGAAAATTTAGAGGTATGAGAAGGGAAGGAAGGATCACGAAAGATAATTTTAGATTTATAAAAGTCAGAATAAATTTTCTCAAATTGTTTTCTCAAATTGGTGAGTTTGGCGATGATAGTTGAGACATCATCAGGATCAATAAAAGAAAGAGTATTTAGTTTTTCAGAATGGGATTTAATATTTTCAAAGATTTGGGTAAATTGTTTGAATTGATCAAACAAGAAATTTTCATTAAAGATGTAATCAAAATAGGATTTAAAATTTTTATGAATAAACTTTTTAAATTTTTTGTTTCCATCAAATTTATTATTGAAATAAAATAAAGAAGTTTTATAAAAATCTGAAAATTGCGATAGATGTGAATTAAGAAAGTCTTTGAAGATATTTAAGAATCTGAAAGGGGGTATTTTGTGTTTATAATTGGAGATCAAATCAAATAATTTGTTTTTAAGAATGGCTTGATAACCATTTAAAACGTCTCTTTTATCAAGAAAGTTTTTTAGTTGCTCGTATTGGAAAGAATTATTGGATTTGACACTATTTTTGACTACGGTCTCTTTGAACTTAACAAATTCATGAACAACTAGTTCCTGATTTTTAATCACTTTGAATATAAAAGCCCAGATAGCAGTTTTCAATTTCAGTTCTGTGGTGGAAGGAGCCTGTTCTATTCTTAATTCATCAGCCCAATATTCTGAATAAGTTGTTTAACTGAAGTGAGCTCGTTGCCTAAAAGACTCAGTCAAACAGTTGAACCAAATAGAAGAAAAGAAAGAAAAGAAAAAGGAGGAGAAAGTCGCAACATACTAAGCATTATATAGCTCGTTGAGTCCATTCTCTAAGCTCCAGTTTGGGCTCCAGCTCCAACGAAATAACTAACTATGTTCTAAAGACATTTCCACGGAGAGGCAATCAGAGCCCACCCTGGAAGATTTAAAACGGTTTGAGCTTATTGTAGCGTAGAAACAGCACTAACAGCTCCAACATGACAGCTTCCAAACGAGTCACCGTCGTCACCTCGGACAACAGACGCTTCAGCATCGAACAGGCTCTTGCTGAGAGATCTGGGGTGATTAGAAACATCCTTTGCGACATGAATGGCGACCAGGACGACCAGGACGACGACAACAGCGACATGAAGGAGATTCCTTTGCCTGAGGTTAATGCTCAGACGTTAGCTGCTATCTTGCGCTGGTGCAGCCACCACAAGAGCCTGAGGTTCCCAGAGTACAAGGACAACGAGGAAATCGTGGGTGTGGCTCTCGACAAGTGGGACAGGCAGTTCTTGGAGACGTTGGACCAGAAGCTCTTGTACGACGTGGTATTGGCCTCAGACTACCTCAACATCAAGCCCTTATTGGTTTCGGGTTGCAAGGTCTTGGGGCTTCTGATGAAGTCGAAGACTCCTGAGCAGATCAGACAGCTTTTCAACATCAAGAAGGATCTTTCAGCTGAGCAGGAGGCCCAGATCCAGAAGGAGAACGAGTGGGCTTTATGATCCAGTGCTGGTCAATTGTTTTATTCAACTGTTTTATTCAACTGTTTTATCTAAATGCTTTTACATACTTTTTTCTCACCATTTCAACTGCTCCATAAAGTTTAAGGCATCTTTCGATATCACCAAACTCTCATCGATATCCTTCAACTCCCTGACATATTCGCTGTCCAACAACTTCAACGCTGCAACTGCTAAACAGCTATGTAATGGATCGCAATAATCGCTCTTTCGGTTCTTCATAAACCCTCCTAAGATTTCATCCTGAGTTTCGTTTAATAAATATAATTCAACCCCTTTAACGTTAATCAATTTTTCCAATTTTAATAACTTTAAAGATGCTGAGCACCAAAATGCATAACACGTATCTGATGCCTTATTGGTTCTCCCATTAAATCCCCCATTATCGTAAATTCCATTATCGCCTCTTTTATGAAATTTGATCACATTAGCATCATCAAATTCACCAGAATCTTCGCTTTCATTATCGCTTCCATATACATCTTCATACTCATCTAACTCTTGCTTGTTGTATTTGTTATACCAAATTTGTCTTTGACACAACCATTTAACTAATTTGTGATAATTTATTCTACTATTTGTCTCTTTGGAATCTAATTTATTGATTAATTTTAATATTGCTATCCCACAAAAGGTCAATCCAGCTTGAGGTTCATCAAAGGGCTCACCACCAAACCCTCCTTCATAGTTAGTGCAACTTAAAACATATTCATATAAATTTTCAATATTTATATCCACTTTTTTCAACTCTTCAATTTCTTTCTCTTTTTCTTTATTCTTATTATAATCATCACCATAAATCTTGTCAATTTGTAGAATTTTACGGATAGAACATGCTATTAAACAATACCTTAAATCATTTTCCCCAAATGGTTTACCATATATATCTAAAAGTGGTTTAAAACTTCCATTGGGTAATTGGCATCTTTTAAGATACGATAAAATTTGAAATCTATCAATTCTTTGACTCATACTTTCATCTCTTAATGTTAATAATATACAAAGTGCAAAATAAGTCTGAGATAAATTAGCTGGATCGTAATTCCCAACAATCTTTAATGATTCGTTCATTTCATTTGATCTGTCAACTAATGGCAATTTTAAATTGACTGATCCTCTAAACCCTTCACCCGATTCCACCAAATGCTTGTAAATAAAATCTATTATTATAGACCGTTCTTTCTTAGTTTTAAATAATTTATTATTATATTCTTCAACTCCTTTACACAAATCTAACCCAATTAAATTAAAATATATAACCGACATCTTAATTGGATCATTAGATTGAAATGCATTGGGCAAGAAATTCAATAACATTCTAAAATAATTCAAATGCTTTTTCAAATGAAATTTTAACTCGCCATCATCAATTGTACCCTCATTATACTGCTTCTTCCCATGATATTTACCATTTCTATCATAAATCTTAGCTGTGTTATCTTTTGCAACTTTCAAAGAACAAGGAAGTGAAACCATTGAATAGTTTTCCATTTCTAAAAATTTCGTTTTGTTTTTTATAACCTTTTTTTAAAATGTTATTTTACCTGCCTATTTTTCACGTTGGTTCTCTTTTTCCAATCAATATATCTGATATATGATACGAAATATAATCTTTCCTCTGCCTGATAGACTGTTTAGAACTAAACAATTTCTGATAACACCAGTTTAAACTGTTTGGGTCCGCATTACTGGATATCTTTATTTGTATGCATTATTGTGCAACTAATGCATACATGAACATTCAAAACCACTCCAAATATATGGATCAAATGTTTTTGGTCAAAATAAATCAAATAAATTATCCTGAACTCTAAGTGTGTTTAAACCAAACAAAAAATAAAAAAATAAATAAGAAAATAATAATATAAAAAACTATTCTTTTATTACTCAACCGTAATCGATCTGCTTTTAATAATATAGCCCCATATTTTGTGAATCAAACTAAATTGAATATGTACATGCTACTTTTTCTCTTCTGGGTTTATTTGGAAAAAAAACTTGTGAATTTCCACGAAAAATAATAGAAAAAATCAAGAAAAACTTGGAAAAACTTGGAAAAATTTAGAAAAATTTGGAAAAAATAATAGAAAATAAAAAATCGAGACAGTTTTCTTTTATGTGGACGTAGTGTTAAGTCTTTAAATTTTGAATTTCATGTTTTGAATTTCGAATCTAAAAATTGTAAACCCTTGAAATTTTATTAGCCTAACTGTCCAAATTAATTTTTAAAATTTCGAAATCAAGTGTTATTTTTTCTAAAAGAAACATTTTTGGTCCTTGATATTGATATTGATCTTGATATAGGTTTTGTTAAGTTACTTAAACAAATTCTATATTATTCTTTAAAGCATTTGTTGTGCTAATACTCCTCTGTTAAGTGCAAGAAATTGATCCAGCTTATACCGAAATAGTTTTAAATTCTGCCTCTTTTAAACCTGATCTATAATTTTGAAATGAAAACTACAGCTTTGAGATCTTTTGCCGTTATTTATGCTTAGCATTCTACCAATTGGCTTAGTATCACTCAAACACAGAAATACCTTGAAATGGCAGACTATTCTACCAATCTTTGAGTGTTATGTGCTTTATCTTTTCTCTTCATGACACCAGCAGACCCTTTGTGACACAACGCTCGAGGTCTGTCATCAAGTGACTACCGGTTGCCACAAACGCGTGTGATCTGCATGCACATGTATGATTGTAAGCTCTTGGTGCAGCATGAAAGCAAAACCTTATGTTCACAAAAAAGCTTATTACACCTGTCCTTTCCAAACACTCAGAACCTACGGATCGGATCACTTTTCCACTGCAAAATCCGTATTGTATGACTATTTTTTACTCTGATGCTAGTTGTGTTTTATACTACCTGATAATCTAACGATTTGAGATTTGACATCTGAAACTTGTGATTGGTGATTTAAGCAAAGGCCTCTCCGTAGTCAGTAGCGATTACTTCTTTAAACCTCATCAAAATAGATCCGTTTCTCCTCACTCGTGCAGGTTTTCAAGATTGCTACTATTATCTTATCGACTTATCTACTCCATTTTTTTAAGATTCATCATTCTTTTTTCTATCTTACACAGCACTCCAGTTGACCGTTGATTTAGTGGAGCATTGCTTTTTCCCTTTATTCAATGATTTTGTCTAAAACTGCAGCATCATTACAACCAAGTCAGCAGCTAGATAATAGAATTGTCCTTTGATTATGCTTTATACTTTCATATATAGTTTTTTCGCTTTGAATAAGATAATTAGTACTCACCGTATGTGGCAGCTGGCAAACGAAAGGAACGCCAAATTGATTTCTACACTGGATCGAAACAATCGCTCTAATTGGCTGACCGTTGTAAACGCTCCCTTTTCTGTTGTCCCAGCTCCTGTCCCGAATAGCCCTGTCCCGCCGGAACGCATCTCGAATCATGCCTCTCCGTATGTTAAGGGTCTGTTCCTGCTCACGCAGGTCTGTAGATGTTGCTGCATAAGAAAGTCAACAAGTATGACAGAAATACAAATCACCTAATCAATCATATTATTTTGCTTTTTATGAGAATCATCCAATAAAACCTTCTTTTTTCGTCTATTTTTTTCAATTTGGACTGGTTTTATAATCTATTATGCTAATCCAATTCTATTGCCTCAATTGATATGAGTAACATCAATCATTTATTTGCTAATTACTTCTGGACTAAATCGCCCAACTTAAATATTTGAAAACACATGAAGACGACAGAAAAACAAATCATTACAATATAATCATTACCATCCAGCTTGGATTATTTTGAAATAAAAATTCCAAAATTTATGGCATTCTATTGTGCGTTCTTATTTTCGGGTTAAGTTGAATTTTAGAATCATTTTGTCTTCGAGTAATTGATTTTAGTTAGTTGCTATTTAATAAAAAGGAATTATAATTCAAAAGTTAATGTCATATATTTTCCCTTTTTAATTTTTTACCTTTTCACTTCTTCGCTTTCAATTTTTTCACTTTCTTTTATTTTTTTTGTTTACTAGCAGAAAATCGTTAAAATCTTGAACATGTTCAAGTCTGGAAAACAATGTATTTTGCCATTACATAAATTCTTGTATCAAAACGTTACCTATTGATGACACAATTACAGTTGAATATTTTTTATTAAATCACAAATCTTGGAATTTAGATCTAAGCTTTGAGATTTATCAACCAATAATACTATTTACCTTTATAATTATGATTTAAAAATATAATAATACGTTAAAATGCTAATCAACTTAATCATCTTCTAATTAACTTCAATTTCACCTGTTTGTGGTTTTTAATAAATCTAAAACCAACAGAACGAAGGCAATCTCAAACATTCATTTTACCCAAACTTTAGACTCATTTATTATTTATTCCATCTATATAAATGTATTTCAATTTTCTATTTCTTTTTTGTTCATTTTTTTATTATATTCTATTCTATTGTATTGTACCATATTATATTATATTATATTATATCCTTAATTGTTTTGTTTTAAATTCCAGTAATCCTTTGGTGGTGTATTCTGCGTTTGTGTTTAATTTGTTTTTCTTGCCCTACATCAATTAATATAACGGGAAAATTATTCAATAATATCTCAAATTTTTTCTTTCCAATAGGAAATCAAATAAAAAAGCTATTCTTAGACAAAATCACAAAATTGAAGAAAGCTTCAATTTTATAAATCTATAAAATTCTACTGCATTTATTTAAATCACCAAAACAAATTTATCAAATAAGAAAACAAATAACAATAATTTCATATTTTAATATACTTACTATAAAGAATACTACTAACAATAACATCTCTTACACCAAAACAGTAACTATTTAAAAACAGATTTTTAAACATATTTTAACACATTTTATTGTTCTGCTATTTGTTATTAAAAAAAAAATGAAAAACTTTCAAAAGTTTAAAATTTTAATAAAAGTTTTTAGTCTTACATTTTTAGTAATTTTAATAATTAAACAGAATTTCCTTGTTATAATGAATAACTGGATGTTACAATTCAATCACAATACTTTAATTAATAATCAAGTACAACTTATTCCACTGAAAGATTATAATTTTCTTAAAAATTATACAATAAGTGAATTAAATGAATTAAATCATGAAAACTATATTAAAAATCCGGTTTTAGCAGTTGATAATATTGCACAATGTGAGATTAAAACAGATAATGATAGGAATCTGCTATTCTTAGAAACATGTTTTGACACCTTGGTTAATGAGCTCACTCAACAGTTGAATCCAAGTTCTTCTTTAAGTGACTACATGACAATTCCAGTCTCACTTTCAACAGTTTTTGAAACACCAGAACCAGATAATAGAAAATTTTACTGCTCACTCTTAAACTGTGATGATTCAAGATGCTACTCCTATGTGAGATGTGATGAAACCTGTGAACTAGTTCCAATTCACTTAACTGGTTTTAGAAGAAATTTAATTGTTTATTGTTCTGGTCATTGCATTTGTCCAAAGGTTTATTTATTTGACTAAAATTATTCCTTATTTATATTAGATGTTTTCAACAGAGACATTCATGGACATTAATGTACTTTGGAATAAAAGATTATGTGCAAAATTTTTCTACTTTCCAATCTCCTTCTGTTATTCAAAGACTTTTATTAGATCATCAAGATATTTGAAATTGATTTTCTAAAATAAAATGTTTTATTTCCTACAAAGATAAATTATTTTAAAAAGTTTTTATAAAAAATATCAATCTGCTTATATTATATCAAGTTTTTCTCTAATATTTTTCTGTTATTTTTTCCTTTTTCATTGTTTTTCTCTTATTTTATTATTTTTCTCTCATTCTTGATTTTAAAACTAAATAAATACTCATTTATTATCTTTTTTCAAGATTTTGTTTTTGTTAATCCGGAGAGATAGAAATGGATTTCCTTTTTTGCCAATTAGAACAAGATTCTGTTCAAGCAGAAGTTGCAGTCATCAAAGACTTCCTTAATATTTTTAATAGATTTAAAACATCTCTTATCAGACTCTTGAAACCAAACATTTGCTTTATAATTTTATATTTATATATTTTTTGCACAAAAATTTGAAATAAATATAGATAATAGTATGTACATACTTTAATAGCATTAAGCCAGCAAAACCGTTATTCATACATTAATTGCGCTCAATCAACAACATGCTACTTTCAACGGCTTGTGCTGCAGCATCATTAAATAGAAATTGGTTTTATAATTGTTAATTATGAAATTTAAAAATTTCTATAAGGATATTAAATATTGAGCATGTCAATTGTTGTCATCTAAACTAGAAACACATTCTTTACGGCCTAATAGAATCTCAGAGATCGTCGAAGCAAATTAGAAAAAAAAAATCATATCAACAAATCTAAAATCACCAAGTAATATTTATATATTGATTTATTGGAAAAAAAATATATACAGAAAGATCTTTTGTGTTCTTTGGTGATCGTAGTAATCGGTTTTTGTTCTTTCTATGAGGATACATGATCAAGAATTTAACAGGGCTGTTATTGCCCTATTTATTCTATTTTAGGAATGCCACTTTTGGTAGCTAAAGAGAATTCCTGATAACGAGGGGTTGATTGCTATTTTCGCAGATGTTGGGTGTATCAGTGGAAACGGAAATAACTTAGCATTAGATAGTTTTGGGCGCGAAAATCGTTGACTGTGTTATAAGCCCTGGTGATTCTATCCATCACGCTGGTTTTTTCAATTCAATGCATGTGTCATTATCTGCATGAACATACCTGCCGCTTGAACAAAACCACAATCCCAAATCCCAAATCCTAAATTTCAAATTGTCATAAGAATAGTTTACAAATCTCAACTGTTCACAAAAAGCTCAGTTTTAAAACCTCAAATATTCAAACAATTAATATATAATTAATTATTATAGTTATTATATAGATTAAGCTTTTAGTTTAGCACTTAAAATACTCGGACTGTTAAACAGACTTTTTTTCTCTGCAATCATTTGATATCAAAATGAAAAACAAAAAAATAACTAGTACTAAATAATATTGATTATTATGTTTAAGTAATTATTTCAAAGAACAAAAAATATTATCGTTTAGAATTTATTATTCCAAACTTTCAATCTTAAAATTTGAATAAAATTTTTCGTAACTTAATACTATGAGGAATTTTTGGTTTTAGACTCTAAATCGGAAAGTAGCTTTTAATTAAAAAAAAAAAAATTAGCAAAAATCCTAAGGAAAAATAAAAAAAAGATATTTGGTATTATAATGCATATAAATATAAAAATATAAAAAAATGATTAGATGTAGATATAAAATAATGAAAAGTGTAACAGTGCAGTATTGAGAAATTGTACCTGTTGGGTTTATTTTAATCAAGAGTTTACCCCTTGGATTTTTTTAAAAGAAATAAAAAAAATGCTTAAAAGTAATATGAAAAACAAAAAAGCAACTCATAATAAATAAATCATGCCAGAATTAAAATAAAAAAAATGCAACTGATATAAAATTTAATAAATGCAGTCAAAAACAGAAACAAAAACAAAAATTAACAAAATTAGAATCAATAACAAATCATTAAAAATTAGAAAAACAAGCTCGGAAATTGTTTATAGTCATAAATGATTAGATTGGATAAAAATTAAAAATTGAGATTGAAGATAAATAGAAGCAATTCTATTATTCAATGACACGAGCAAAAATTTAAGCAGTGGTTAGAATTCGATAAATTTGGTCTTAGTGATAAATGGCCAAAATCATCACAATATACCTGTTGAAAACAAAGTTCCTCATCAACTCCATCGCAAGATATTAGGTATTTTCTGAATTGATTTTTTGCAAAAAAAATTATATGGTTTTCATTTATAATTTGAGAATATTCAAAGGTATTATTCTTAGCATAGGTTTCTTTAATGCCATTAATATTACGGTGTTTTGAAATTATTTGGTTATCAAAGGAGTTTTTGTTGTCTAAATAATTCAAGTCTTTTTTTATAAAATTATGCCTTGGTAATGGACTTTCTTGGTGGATTAACAAACATTTATTAAAAAACGTTAAAAGACAAATATTATCAATATAGGATAAAAAATTTTTATTTTCAATTATTTTTTTGATCAAGATTGTTAAAGTACCAAAAACCACTAAAACCATTGCAATAAAAATAATAATCAATGATTTTTTGTTGACATCTAATAACTTCATTAGTTTTTTTTAAAGAAAGAAATCTCTTTTAATTATTTTTTTTTTTATAAGAGTATTATAAAGTTGGATCAATAATGAAGTTTCTTAATTAAGGAAATGGAAGCCATAAAATTCAAGTTTGATAGTTGAGATGAAAAAGGAATAATAATTTAACCTGTTATTTTAATTGTTATTATTTTTATTATTACTATTTTCTGGTTAGTTTTCAAACTTTTAGTGGAATTAAAAAAATTTAAAAAAAAAACAGTATAAAAAAAATACATAATAGAAAACTTGATGAGCGAAAGACAAAGATATATTTATAGTCTTGTGGTTTATCGGGTAAACATTTTTGCTTTTTCCTTTAATCTTAATAAATGGTTATAAATTTTTTGTAAATTGATTTGATAAGGATAATTTTAAAGTACCCTTAAGAATTTGTTAAAACAAAAATTCTTGGAAAGCACTAATAATATTAAAAACATAAGAGGACATTTAAGAAAAACAAAGAGAAAAGAGATTAAAAAAGAAGTCAAAAAATGCAATTGAAAACAAATTAGGTTTTATTTTTTGAATAATTATTGAGTTTTAATCTATTGAATTAAAAATATTTAAATAAATTACAAATCAACGTTAAAGAATAAACTTAAAGACTACTGATTAATACTGAACATTAAATAAAAAAATAATTTTTAAAACAGACATCAATTAGTTGTAAAGTAAAACCTCATTTTCTGTGAGGTAATTTGGTTTGAATACCAATATTATTAATATATATCCTTTTATCATAAACGTAAAATAGCATATTTAAAATTATTAGCAGTGAAGGAGTTACAGGCCTTATAAGATCATAAGACTAAATAAAGGAATTCGAATTTTTTAATTTAAAAAGAATGAGATTTGGCAATATAATTTATTAGTTATTAATTATTAATCACAGATTATTTACAGAAAGAAGTTCAGATAAAGGTATTGTTTTTTTGTTTTTTTTAATTAAATTAATTCAAAAGATTGAAATAATTTTGATTTCAACATAATATTATTGATAATTACCGATCAACTAATTGGAGTGAAAAAAATATTTTAAAACGTTAAAAATAAAACCAAATATAATTAAATGCTGACTTTGAACAAATTAGAAGTACAAGAGTACAAGTGCAGAATTTAAAAATATTTTAAACCAAGAATAATCAATTATTCATTTTTGTGTTTCAATTGAACCAGAATTTTTTCAATATCATTGGTATTTAATTACATGTTAAGGCTAGAATAAACCGAAAGAGACTGGAATAAAAATAATTTGAATAGAGATCAGATCGCCGAAAAATTTGGCATTGAGCAAGTTCAAATAAGACAGCATACAACTAGGAAAAAGATCAAATCAAAAGCTGTAATTAATATGCTATCATGAAAGTGTTTTCACTTATCAAAGGATCAATAAAAGAAATAAATATTGACATTAATATGAAATACGATATAGCAAATTACTGTTATATTAGAGTTTTCTTTATGTTTGAAGCTATGACAGCACAACAAAGATAAAATAGAAAAAGAAAAAGAAAAAGAAAAAGAAAAAGAAAAAGAAAAAGAAAAATAAAAATAAAAAGAAAAATAAAAATAAAAATAAAAATAAAAATAAATTATCATATATCACAATTTTCAAGATCCTTATAATTGTTGTAATTTTGGAATGATTATTACTTGATCATAATGAGATAGTTTGACTCTTGATTAAAGGAGAACCCGGGAATGAAATACAAAAATTTCAAGAAGCAAAAAAAACAGCAACAAATAAAAAGTATTCTTTAAATAGAAAAGAAAACAAGACAGCCTAAAACAACAAACATATAAAAAAAGAGAGATAATTCTCAGTTTTATCAACTGCTGGTCAGAGAAAACAACAAGGTTCAAAATCCCAAATCCAAAGTCCAATATTTATCTGTAAGCCTCCTCTCCTTCGTGCACCAGTCAGTACCATTATTATTCGCCACTACCACAACTTGGAAAGGCCCAGTCAAAACTGAAAAAAAAAGACCCTTGAGATCGTGCTTCTCGAGAGCCATACGCACCAGATGGAGCACATCAGGAAGATGGTCGAAATGATGCATCTGCTGAAAGAAAATTGTGCACATGTCCCTGAAAAAAGCATTGTTATTGCATTGATTTGCATAAGCAGACAGGCTTATGTAAGCAACATGAACCAACAGCAGAAGTCTTGGCATAGGTCTAAATGAAAAGCGCAAACATCCAGACATTCTGCTGGGCCGGACACTGGCCAATCGCTGTGTGAAAGTCGGTGGTAAGAGGACCGCTCCTTATCTGTTTTTCGTGCTCGGAAAACGCCCTGACATATCCAGACATAACAGGTCCAACACTCTAGTTTTGCACTATAGAGCGTAGCGAACCGAACATAATAAATCCTATTAGTAAAGAACCTGCACAAATGGAACACTGGTATTTGGCAGGTACCTGATTCGTGAGTCTCTTTCAACTGAGCTAAACAATTACTGATTAGATGCTTCTTCTGTTGCTTTTGCTGTTGCCTTTGCTGTTACCTTTGCCCTTGTTATTATTGGAAGAAAACAACTGCCTCCAGGTTGAGGACCAGCAAAAACCGCTAGACTTCTCCAGCTACTGTTTTCATTCGGTTTCAGGAAAGTGTTTTGCAACTGATCCCGGCGAGAAAATGGCATTCACAAATGGAAATTCCGGCATTTTGAACAGACTCAGCGGCCCCTCAAAAGTGGGAGTATTCTTTTGAGTTTTAACGTCTTTTGAGATTCTGAGCCTAATACAATAATCCATTCCTGTTTCCACCAGGAAAACAGTAACCGTTTTACGTTTCCAACGCCCAATTATGTTTTCAGCGTCCAACTCGAGCAAATGGAAATTTTACAGTTGCTGGACGACTGAAGATAATAATCAATAATAATTGTGGGTTTTCTTTTAACTGGTACAATTGACTATTTCTGATATTTCAGCTGATTTTAAAGTTAATTAAGGTTTAAGAAATAGTTTTAAAGATTCCACGATATTTGATATCAAAATTTTATTTCTGAACTAAAGGAATATAAGTATTTGACATTTTCTGCCTTTTTTTCTCCTTAAATAACTCATTTTTTCATTTTCTCAGCTTTTATTTTTTTATAATTTTTGTTCATCCTTTATCCCTCATCTATTCTTTGTGCTAACATAACTCAAAAACACTACCACTGCTATTATAAAGGAGCCTATTGGTAATTTTATATATATCTATATCCTTTCTCGTTTTGTTAATTGATAAATTGATATAGAATGGGGCTTCTCAATTTAAGAATAAAAACCAAAAGAAGGAGTGTATTAGATAGCAATACTTCGTCATCTAATGCTACTACAATCTCTGAAAGTACACTTTCCTCCATTGATTCTTATAAGCAAAAACAAGTCTTGGATCTTACAGATGAAAAGTTTGATGGGAAATTGGCAATGGTGGATGGTCAAATATACAGAATGAGAGCTAAACCAAGTGCAAGAACTGAAATGAAAAAAAACAAATATCCTGACAAAGCAACCTTTCCAATCACAAGAAGTAAAACCAAAAAATTAATTAAAGAAGGCATTATCGATTGGAGATGTTGTCGATGTGATGTTGATAATAAATTTGAAATGAGTGATGATATCGACAAAGAAGATTTGTCAAGACCATTTTTCCAATGGTGTGACAGTTTTTGTATCTCATGTTTTCATAACTTTTGCGAGGATTGTATTGAGAGAAGATAAACACAAGTGAAATATATTATTGAAATAAAATAAAACTACAACTACAAATATTAACAAGATTAAACATTTTTGATAATAATAATAATAATGAACAGTCTTTATCGGCCCAATATTGAATTCTTACTTTCTTCTCTCACAATCCATTTATTCTATTTGTTTTTTCTATTCTTGGTTATTCTTCCTTGGTGATGCTGTTTATATCTATTTAATGTCTTATATTTCTGCTTTTTTATTTTTATTTTTTTTCTTTCTTCAATTCATTCCGGTTTATTATTTTTTATTCTATACTTGCTTTTCTCATTTCATTTTCATTTAATTATTATTTCGGTAATAGTTATAATTACAATTCTCATTTTTTTGTGTTATTTTCCAATTTCATGTTATGTTTTGCTTTTCACATATCGTAAATTATTCAATTAGATAATCCAAAAGTTTGTCAAATTTTTTTTTACAAAAAGTTAATTTATATTTAGTATCTACAATTATTTATCATTTTTTAATTCTGGTTCAAAAGATAATTTGATTCAAGTATCAAGCATTTAAATTAGGTTTTGTAATTTGAAATAGATGAGTTTGGGTTTTTACAGAAATTACACATCACGCCCAGCAGAAATTCTTGGTTTTGAAGACCACTGAATGGTGAAACGATACTATATAATACAAAAAAAATAAGAATAATTATCTGAATAGTGGTAAACACTAACACCAACAAGGATATCGGCTTGAATGAGGTTTTCTGTTGAACACTTTGATACTTATCTAGGTTTGTAGAATTTCTTGTAACCTTTAAACATTCTTTGAACATTGGCAAAAACATCAAGATTAGAAAACGACCATTTTATTCAGTGTGTTTAATTGTCAGTCAAAATAGGTTTAGACTGCTGAACTTTATCAGTTATTATCAGAAAATTCGTCAGAAAATTCACCAACCAACCTGCTGAACAAACAACGAGTGGTGGAATACCAAATATCTCCCTAAAGCAAAACGCATTATTCTTTTGTTACTACTAGCACATAATATTCAAAACATATCTTCCTCCTCAACAAAGTCCCCTAAAGCCAGCCTAAAGAAGAAAGGATGGAAACAAAAGAAAAGAGGCCTAATAACGGGACACACCTTTGATAGGAGCGGCTTTAGCGAACACAACCCATGATAGCGGGACACAACCGTCCGCTATCCTGTTTGCACACAGAAAACTTCCACCACCTTTTAAAGTTGTGCTGAATCCTTAATTTGAGGTGGAAATGTCGATTTCTTCACCTCTCAATTCGCAATTAATCCGTTTCACTGAAAAACAAAAGATCACCTGACCGTCCAACCAGAATTGAACATCTAATTACAACAATTGCAGCAATATATTTCGACTAGCCCGATAGTTAAATTCATGAAACGCCTAAGATGCCATTTACGTAATATTTCCAGGACAGCAATTCATCTAGGGCTACCACTCTGTTATTAAAAGAAAAGACAACCCCTTCAAGAAGAACCAATTGACCAATTGCAGTCTTTCAGAATTCGACTTGTCCAGTTTTGCAGATATGAATTTCATAAATTATGAATTTAATGACAAATTTCGATTCAATTAAAACAACAAACCAAACTAGCAAATTTATTTTCTGAGAAAAATATGTGCATATTTTGGGACAGAAGCTATGAGTAGACAAGATTAGCACTTTACTGAATGAATGATTGCGCTTGCTCTCGTGAACCCAAATTACTGGAATAAATATTTCATCTGAGTTGAGCAACCTGCTCTTTCCGTCATTGGATCCATCAAAACGGAATTCAAACGATCATGCAGGATAAAACATATCTACACAGTAGAATACATAATTATGCACATCTGCATGAATACTTGCCTCTGCCAAAGTCACGAGACCTTTCAGTTATCGGCTATTTTTAAACTTTTGAACGATGACAGGAAGCTCATTTGGTTTCGGAAAATCGTTCGTGAAAAAAATGCTTTTATTAAAATAGCCCACAAATATAAAACCAGCTGTATCAAGTTGTGTCTCAAAAAAAACCCTGTTAATAATTAACATATTTTGTAAATAATTAATTAAACCCGAAAGCCAAATGCAAAATTACAAAAACAAGCTCTATTTTTAAAAGAAAACTTTAGAAGTAATCCAAAAAAAAATTAAAAGAAAAAGATTTTTGAACATATTGCAGTTCAATTAAAAAAATTGAAAAAAAAATAAAAAAAGTAAGAAATTTCTCAATCAAAATTGATTTTGATGAGGAAAGTCTCTTTTTCTTGAAAACCCAAAATTACTATATTCTTGCATCAATCCATGGATAATATAGTTTCCCTAACCCCAAACCTATAAGTTTGATTTATTTGGGTAGTAATATTACATATTTGAAGTGTTAGAATTATTACTGCAAAAAGAAATCAATATCAATGTTTAACAGCTTCTGTGTCATTTTTAAGCTCAGATCTAAAATACGAAAAACAATAATTATCAAATTGGGAAAGATGAATTTTATATAGTTTTTTCTTGAAAAGTTAATATTCATTCTGATTTTTGACAAAGAATAAAAGCATCATATCATCGAAGTTTTAAGGTTGCAAAGAATCAAATCTTTGACTATTCTAAAATCTTAAATTCCAAACAACACAATTTTTTTGAGATATACCTTTATTTTCAAACCATTAGAAAATAAAACTGAATTAAATTCAAACTATCTAGTTTGAGATGTTATACACACTTTTCAAAAATCAACTCAACAAATTTTTTTGCCGAGTTGTGAAAAAATTGACAAAAAAAAAACTCATTTTTAAATATCATCTTTATCTGCCATCCTATTTCCTAATAATCCCACTGTGACCGAACTACTTCTATGTCTTTTCTTAATTTCTTCTTTTATAGTTTTTATCTCAGCATTATTACTTGATGTTCCTTTATAGTGGTAAGATTTGTTAAATGACAATTTAATTTCACCCTTTTGATAATGATTTCTAAAATTATGTCTTTGTTGATTATATATAGATTTATTTTTAGTCATCATAATTCTTCTAACCTCTTTCAAATAGTCTGTTCTTGAAATCACATTCCTGAAAGCCTTACTTAATAAGTGTGTACTTTTTCTTGAATTTTTTAGAATAACTGATACCTTTCTTTCAGTTTCATTATCATCCTCTAATCGAATTAAAGGTCTGTGAATTTTATTTTCCATAATAAACCCAGATTCTTCATCCGATGAATATCTACTGTACTCACTTTCTTGGCTTCTTAATCGAAATAATAAGTCCTCGTTTGTTTTCATTCCACGGAATTGAATACTTAAATTGCTTACTGGAGGTGATTGTGATACGTTTTGTGAATGTCCTTGAGAAAACAATCCAATGCCATCTTTATTGAATGCAATATTTCCATTTGCACTACGCGCATAACCTGCAGTAGGCATCAACCCCAAATTTTCAAGCTCATCGTCTGGAATATTAAGAGTTAACAAATTACTAGGTTTTTCCCAGCTTCCAATTTCAAGATCAACCAAATTAAACGGTTTTTCTTTGGTTCCTTGTAAGTAATCATTTTCTTCCTCTTCAATAAACCCGTGAACAGTCTTCAGAACTCGTGGAAGATTTGACTCACTTGTCATGAACCTGGTCCTGAAATCTCTTCTTGGTCCTAAAGTCAATGTTAATTCACCTCTTTTACCATGGTTACTTTCATGATCACCGTCATCATCGTCGTCATCATTATCATCATCACTATCAACGCTTGACACTGAAAATGCAGACATCCTATCATTTTCTATATCTTCTGGGCAATATGATACTCCATCCTTAACGATATTACTTGGTAGCCTAATTAATTCAGTTCCACCAATTGATAGGTTATTGTTATCAAGAATTTTATTATCATCACCATGGATGTTACCATTTGCTTTTTTGTTGTTTAAAATAGTTGATGAAGAAGTAATAACATTATTATAATCATTGATTTCATATGGTTTGCAAGTATGATAACTAGCAATGGATTGGGATTCGACATTTATGCCCGGAACAGATATCCCAGACATTAAACTTTGATCTGACATTGACTTTACTGGTTTTTCTGTACTGTTACCAATAGAACTCGACTCTAATTGACTGTGATGAAAAATATTAACAGGTTTTCCCAAATGTGTACTATAACTTTTTTGATCATCAGTCACATCATCATTCATATTAATAGTTGCAGTTGCTGATGAATTATTTATAGATTTGTTCATTGATTTATTCATATCGTATGATTGAAGTTTTTTGAAAGGGGACTCATTGTTCTGATTATAAAAATCGTTTAACCTTAAATTTGGAGAAAGAAGCTTATTTACACTTTCATTTGAGTTGTGATTTTCAATACTGTTATTATTATTGTTATTATTATCGTTATTATTATTGTTATTATTATTTTCATTTCTATTCCCATCTTCATTTGTTTGAGTTATCGAAGAAATAATATTTTGATAATTTTCAATGTTCCTAGTTTCACAATTTTCATGATTTTCTGCATTGATACCATTAACATTTGGGTTTGCAGTGAAACTATCGTTATTTTTAGCAAAGTTAAAATTATAATCATAATTGGAAATATTGGTGAGATTGTTGTTATAGTTATTCAAGTTACAAATACTTGAGTTATTGAAAGTTCGATTCATCCCATTTATATTAAGAAAACTTTTAGAATTTGGATCTTTATCTTGTTCATCAAAATAAAATCTGGCTGTTTGACCATAATTTGTAAAATTGGAAAGAGCATTAAAATTGAATTCAGGAAGCTTGTAGAGATCTTCTTCATCAAAACTGTTCAAGGAAGCAAAACTGGTATTGATAGGAAGTTGAACATTTCCATCTCTAGACCCAATGGGATTAAAATAACCATTTGAATTGTTATTATTGTTGGGATTATCAATATTTGTATTTTCTAAGTTATCAATTGGCATATTATTAATAGTTTCAACATCATTATTTTTGATATCATTTCCATCAATAGTACTATTGAGATTAGTAGTAGTACTTCTGCTATTTATCAAACTTTTATTAGAATTTTTCAAGTTATTGTAAAGATTAAATCTATTATTGACGGAGCCTCTTCTTGAAATTGATGAAAAAGAGCCACTTGATTGAATACTTCCTCTTCTAAGTAATGAGCTAGAACTTGCTTTAAAATAGTCCTTTTCCATTATATCATTCAAAGCATTAACAGTTGGTTTCGTTGGTTTAAAAAATCCGCCTTCTATTGTGGATTTTGTTTCTGTTGTAATTGGGTCTGTTATTGTAGCTGAGGGAGTTCTTCGATGACAAGCATACGACTTCATATTCAAACAAGTTGAAGAATTTAGTATGCTAGAATTGGCAGTAGTAGTTGCACTAGTTGGATTTGAATTAATTTGCGACAGCAGATTTAAAGTTGAAGAGCAAGAGAGTTGAGAAGGATGTTTTGTTATCATGGGGGTGTTATTATTCAGGCCAAGTATATGACTTGAGTGAGGATAATCGACAATATTATTTGGAAGAGGGAGGATTTGTTGTTGATTAAAAGTTGCAACGGAAAGATAAGGAGAGGAAGCACTGGAAACATCTGGGGGCAAAGAAGGAGACATTGTGGGAGTTCCCACTGTTTCTGAAATTATAAGTGAATTATTATTGCAATCAAAATTCAAGCTTGGTTTATGAGCAGTAGTTTTTATTAGCGATTGAGTTATGGTAGATTGATGAGGAGGAATATATTCCGAATCACTAGCGTTGTTGTTATGGTTTGAATTGGAATTGGTTAAAACTGAATTTAGGGACATATTGGAACGGTTTGTATGAATTCTTGGAGAAGTTAGACCAGCTAACTTTAAGGCTTTACTTAGATGGTGTTTGATTTTATGGCCAATACCGAGAACAGCAACCTCAACTTCCTCATTAGAAACATTGATAATTTCTTCTGGGATTTGTGGTTGCGAGAATTCGTAGATATCGTCATCATTCAAGTCCCGTAGAGTGAATGGATGTCGTTTAATTTCATCGATGTCGCTTCTAGATTCTGGGTCTTTTGCCAACAATTTCAGTAGCAAATCTTTACTTTCTGAATATTCATTTAAGGAGACATTTGAGTTTCTTGTGTTTGAACTTAAAACGTTCAAGTAAGAAGGAAAAGATAAGGGTTGATTAATTATGACATCAAACAACTCAAATTCTGAATCTGCGTTAAAAGGTAAGTTGCCAAATAGTAAACAGTATAGAGTGACACCCAAAGCCCATATATCTATTTTGTAGTCAATTTTAGGCGGATTATCTTCAATTTCATTATTGTTGTTGTTATTATTGCTATTATCGGAAGAAATAGATGGTTTAAGTTTATTATTTGAGGAGAAGCATAATTCAGGAGCAAAAAACGCCGGAGTTCCAGCGGTTTTAGCCAATTCGTAATCATTATTTTTTTCATCATAATCTGGATCATTTTCGTTTAAATTTGAGGCAAAAGAAACGCCGAAATCCGATATTTTAACAGTGTTATCCTTTGAAAGTAGTAGGTTTGCTGGTTTTATGTCTCTGTGGATTATACCTTGGTAGTGTAGATATTCCAAGCCGAGTAGGACGTCTCTGAATACAGCTCTTGCTTCTTTGAAGGACATCATGGGTCTTCCTTTTTTCTGTTTTGAGTATTTTACTAATTTTTCGTCAATGTCGTGATTATTGTTTTTTGAGTTGTTTGAAGGTGGGTTTGAATATGAAATTGAGTTTGAAAATGAGTCGTTTGAGATTAAATCGTCATAATCGTTATTTTGCCATTTAACTTCGCCATTTTCCAAGTATTCTAGAACGAGGTATATTTTTCTTGAGTTGATATCGTCCAAGACTTCGTTTAGTTTGACTACATGTTTGTGATCGCATTTTTTCATGATCGCGATTTCTTTTCTAATTTTGATGTCCTGCTGAAAGGGGGAGTTTGTTTGGCTTGACTGTAGGTTTGATGTTCTGGAAGTTAGATTTGGATAGATTGAGTTTCTTCTCAAGTTGTTTGTAGTGTTTAGAATGTTGTTGTTTGTGTTTGAGGTGTTGTTTATGGTTGAGGATAGGAATTTTGATTTAGTGTTTCTATCGACGATTTTGATGGCTACTTTTTCGCCGGTTTGAGTGTGTTTTGCAAGTTTAACTTTGCCATGTTGGCCCTTGCCTAGTTCTTTGAGAATTTCGTAAGTGTTTAGGATTTTAGTTTTGTTGATGGGGTTATATTCTAGAGAGATGTGGTGAGTTTCTTTGACTTTTGAGGAGAGTCTGTTGATTGATTTTTTTGAGGATACAGAAGGAAAAGATTTGTGGTTGTTATTTATGTTGTTGTTTGAAGGATGTGAAGAGAGAGTCAGTAGGTGCGTGTTGTTATTGTTATTGTTATTGTTATTGTTATTGAAGTCGTTAAGATTTAGGCTGTTTATTAGGCTGTCGTTGAATTGCTGGGGGAGCTGGTGAGGAGTTGATATGATGCCAGTTGCTAGGAAGTTTGAATTTAGTTTAGTTTGGGATTGAGATTGTGGTTGAGGTTGTGAGTCGATTTGAGAAGAGAAGAGAGGGAAGTTGGAGGAGATTGAATTTGAGGTTGGAATTGAAGATTTAAGAGGAGCAGGAGACGATAAGGGGGACTGGATTTGTTTCAAGGGAGTTGATAAGTTTGAATGTGTGATGATGTTGGAGGGAGAAGAAGTGTTTGATTGAAGTAGAGAGGAATCATTTGGGGACGAGTCGGCGGTTAATTTTTGAGCGCTATTGTTGGTTGTATTTTGGTAGGTGGGTGGAAGAATGAGTTGTTGTTGTTGTTGTTGTGCAGAATCTTGTGGGATTGTAATTGATAGTCTTTTTTTTCTTTTTTCAATTGAGTGCTGTTTGCTGTTGGTGTTTGAGTGGTTTGAATGGATTGATTTAAGAGAGGAATGGCTGTTGTTGAGTTTGAAATAGTTTGAAAATTTAGAGAAAAAGCTTTTGTTTATCGTGGAAGAGGAGGAAACGGATCTGGTTGAGATTTGGGAGGAAGATAGGTTATTGTTTCTAATTGTAGTGGTATGGTTAGGATGGGGACAGTAGGATATGGAGGTATTGGAAGTATTTGAACGAGATAGACTCTTTTTATTGGACGATATAGATTGCATTTTTGGGATGAATCTAGAGAGAAAGAAAGAAAGAGAGAGAGTAGGAGTAGAGTAGAATGTAAAATTTTTCTTTTTTCTAGCCTTTTTTTTTCTTTTAAATCGTTGCTGTGAGAAATGACAGATAGATATGGAGGCACATATATTGATGAGTAATGGCGAGGTGAAGAAGAGCTGTGAGATGAAAAAAAAGGGATACTATTGAACAGGCAAGAACATGTACTGGAATTTGAGAACAGCAGCAGAAAGATGGACAGGTAGAGAACAGGAACAAGAAGAGGAAGTAGGAGAGTAAGACAAGAAGATAGTGGAAGCAGAGTAATGAAGTAAAAGCTGACACCAGAAAGCCGTCAACGTGCGTGCTTATCGGGCGACTGCCGGCGGGAAGCAGCGCGCGCGCCAAAAACGCCGCCAGCAGCAGCAGCACCGCAGCACTGGCGCCAGCTCCACCACCCCACCCGGCAGCAGCAGCACCACACGACCCTCGCGCAGCTGCCAAAGCGCCGATAACCAGATAAGCTCGCACGGCCCGTGTCCAATCACACGCCGGCCGCACACGTGCATCGGCACCCTCTAGCCGAGGCGCCCTGTCACGGAGATGCTTCTCCCTTATCGTCGCAACTGCTGAGTCATCACACGTGTGCTGACTCAGCGCGTGCGCTTCTTCTCTTCTTGAGCATCTTTGAGCGACACATTTCTGCTCTCTTCCATCGTCCATGGTGCTCAAAATGGTTGCCAACTCCATCTCGCTGCAGAAGTTGATCAAGATCGACGAGGAACGAGAGCTGGACTTCACGACAGACGCCCACACTGACTACTTGGATCCCAGCGACAACCTCGCCAGCTCCACCAACCCTGACTTTGTCACCTTGCCCCAGATCTCCCTCCTCGATTCCACCACCCAGCTCACCCAGCTCCTCTCCATCATCTCCTCCAACACCAAGACCAAAAACAAATCCTTCAAACTCTCCCCTGTCTACACAATCACCTACAAAAACATAAAGTACTACGAGATTCTCGTCAATGACAACTTCAAAATCCTAAGAAATTTCACCACCTCCAATGTCAATCTCATCCAGCTTATCAACTTGTCCATCTACAACCCAATCAACAGCACCATCAACACTATCAACACTATCCAGAATCTACCTCTAAATCTATACCTCCAGATCCTATTCCACTACCTTCCCTCCTTCAACACCAATGACAAAATCATATCCTACGACTCCATCTGGATCCCCTTGAACTCCGCTATAGACCTATCCAAACTACTAAACCTATACCAACCTCTAAAATCTCTATTCAACACCAACCTAAACTCAATCAGCTCTAACTCACTCACCCCAATCAACCTCTCCTCATCCACTGCTATCAATCCGGCCTCAGAAATCAACACCATAGACATCACAAACAAAAACTCTTCTCCTGTTATATCAAACGCAAATTTATCTCTTAACACTAATAACAATCATCTCACCACCACCACCACCACCGCCACTACCACTACCACCACCAACAACAACAATAACAACTTTCTTCAATACACTCTGCCTCCTCTAGATATATCAAACATCAATAACTACGAGGCAATTCGTGAATTGATCACCCACATCTTCTCCCTACCCAACAATCTAACTCTTAACCAAGTCTACAACAATCTCAAACTAAACAACATCAACATTGACTACCCGCTAGACATTTTTGGCAACAACGCTTTACATTGGTCCTGCTCCCTAGCAAACCTATCTCTAGTCCAGAATCTAATCCAGAACTTCAACGCAAACATCAAAATCGCAAACAAAAAGGGTGAATCCTGTCTAATAGGTGCAATCTCTCACACAAATTACCTAGACAACAAAAAAAACATAATAAATGATAACCATCCAAATGACCAACAAAACCACTCCAATGATGACGACAACAACGAAAATCACCTCAGATCTCCAAAGCCAAACGATAACCCCAAATTCCCTCAGCTCCTAAAACTACTATACCCTTGCATCTTCCTCATTGACAACAAGGAAAGAACAATTCTCCACCACATTGTTCTCACAAGTGCCATGAAAGGCAGAAACTTGGCCTCCAAATACTACCTAGAATGCTTGCTCGAATTCATCATCAACAACCAAAATAAAAACAAAAACAACAAAATCATCAACATAACCTTAACTGACTTTATTCAAAATATCGTCAATGCAACAGACATCAACGGTGACACATGTTTGAACATTGCTGCAAGAATTGGCAACAAAAGCATCATCCAACAATTACTAGATATAGGCGCTGACCCGAATATTCCAAACAAGGCGGGTTTAAAGCCAATAGATTTCGGCATCAACCTCAATTTAATCTCGAACTCAAATCAACCCAACATCAATAATCATAATCATAATCATAATCATAATCTTCATAACAACACTAATAACAACAATAACACTGAAAATGATAACAATAATATTAAAGATATCGATATAGTAACAACAATCAACGATGAAATTACTGACAATGATAACGATATTAAAGATAATCATAACAATATTGATAATGGTAATGGTAATGGTAATGGTAATAAAAATAAAAATAAAAATAATGATAATAATAATAATAATAATAATAACAATAATAACAATAATAACAATAATAATGATAATGATAATGAAAAAATTGATATCGATAACGATAAGGATAAGGATAACGACGTTGTAATGAGAACCATCTCAGACACAAAAATCAAGCACAACGACACCTTTAATGACTCCACCTCTCAATCAAGCTCTAATGACATTATAAACTCAATGGTTAAAATCATTGAAAACCTAGATAACGACTTTAAAACTGAATTGTCCAAAAAAAAAAATGAAATCCTAAAACTAAACTATAATCTAAACAAATCCTGTAAAGAACTAAGCCTAAGCAGAACAAAACTAGATATCCTAAAGAAAAATCAAAGCAAATTAAACGATTTAAAACAGAAAAATAATATCGTCTTGAAAATAATGAACCAAGAAGATGAAAAATTTAAAGAAATAACTTCAACAGAAACTAATAATAACACTCCTAAAAATACCAACAATAACACTACCAACAATAACGCTACCAACAACAAACACCTTAATGAGAATAACGAAAATAACGAAAATAACAAAAATAACAAAAATAACAAAAATAGCAAAAACAACGAAAATAACGAAAATGAAAACAAAATAGAAACATTAGATATGATGGATATCAACGGCGTTAATGGTTTTAAATACGATGCAGATCAACCTTTTAAAATCCCAGTTTTATACGAATTTATTGAAAACGAACTTGAAAAGGATATCAGCAATATTAGCAACAACATTGACAACGAATTGAAAGTCGATTTCTTTTTCAACAAATTGATCAACAACGAAAACATAAACCAATTGAAATTACCAAGCCTATTTGAATTGAAAACTCGTATCAACTCGTACGACGACAACGAAAAGGAGCTAAACAACTACCTCAACAACTTGGAAATCAAAACGAAAAACTTGGAGCTCCGATTCAGGCACATCGTCTCGTTGTGTACCGGTGTCGAAAACGATGCTGTGGACGATGTCCTAGACGACTTGGTCCAGGCCATTGAAACCGACAACTACGACCATGTCAACATCAACACCATTGAGGAGTATTTGAACAAGTGATGTCCAACTAAACCTTCATAATCAGTAATCAGTATAGTATAGTGATAATGATCGATTGATCTCTTCTAATAAATAATTGCTTTTCGCTTTCCGTCCCGATTTCCGGTTCGATTCTCACTGCGACGCTCCACCCCGACTTTGTGGGTTGATTTTTTTTTCACAGAAGAGAACAATAAAAGAAGCAGAACAACAAAAGAAGCAGAAGAAGCAGAAGAAGCCGAAGCATCAGCACCAACAGAAACCTTACACAATGCCCCAAGAAACAGAAATCCTTACTGAGCCAGCTGCCACAGGCACACCCAACTCCATAATCCTAATAACCATTCTTGTTGGCCTTGTTCTCTTGGGTTTATTTCTCATCTTTCAAAAAAGCTATTCCTCAACTCCAGCTCATTTATTGACAAACACTTCGATCAAAAAGAACCATATCCCCACCTTCTTGATAATTGGTCCTTCAAATTCTGGTAAAACAACTTTATTCCACTACTTGTCCAAAAAGTCCTCTGTTTTAGAAGCAAATGCTAATGGAAAAGATTCCGATAGTGATAATGAAGCTAATAATGATAAAAAGGTTAACAATTATTTGCCTGCAGATGGAACTGTAACATCAACCACATTTAACATCAACAATCAATTTAAATTACCATTATCATCAAGTTTCAAGAAAAATCATATATTAATTGATATTCCAGGCAATATTCAAATCTCAAACAACCTAGTCCCAACTTTTTTGAAAAATTATTTGAACATTAAAGGAATCATTTATTTAATTGATTCAAATGCTTCTGATGAAAGTCTAATTAGTCAATCCAATTTCTTATTCAATTTACTATTAAAAACTGAATCATATTCACCAAATGGTATCGATATTCTTATTGGTTTAAATAAATCTGAAATTTTTGGTTCAAAACCAATTTTTAAAGTTAAAAATCTACTAATTAATCAATTTGATTTATTGAAAAGAAATTATTTTCAAAACAGATCATCGACAATTAAAAATATCGATACTGATCAAATGAATCAACCAAACAGTAACTCTATCGATAACGATAATAGCGGTGATAATGACAACGATTTTCAATTTGCTAATTCTTCTACAAGTTTCTCATTTGATCAATTAGAAGGCAATGTAGATTTCTTTACTGGTTCACTATATAAAAATGATATAGATCGGTGGGAAAATTGGCTCGACGAAAGAGCCGTCAATTAGTTTAAATCAAACTAAAGATCATTTGACAAATGATCTGGTAATTTTGGTAATTTATTTAAGTTTTTTAAATATAATTGTTGATTTTTCTTTTCATTTTGTTTTTTGAAATAATTATTAAGTCGAATTTTATAAAAATCTTTATTTAATTTAAAAAAACTATTTTTTTTTTGCTTTTCTTGTATAATTTCCTCAGTATTAATGATATCTTTTTGTAATAAATTTAATTCTTTTTCCAAATCTTCCAATGTTTTCTTTCTATGATCAGTCTTGTCTTCTTTTTTATCTTTATCGTCTTTATCTTTATCCTTATCTTTATCTTTATCCTTATTGTCTTTTTTATTTTTATCGTCTTTTTTATTTTTGTCATCTTTTTTAGTTAAATAATTAAACCCCATTATTTTATCCCATGAACCATATCTGTTTTTCTCTTTTATTCTAAAATTTAATAATTTAACTTTATCTGACTTCTCATTCAATTCCTTCATCTTATCTCTATACTCATCATCATAGATCGGATCACTGAAGCTTGGATCTGATAAATGACTAAAACATATATAAAAAAAATCAGTATTATTCAAAGTAACTAGAACTGAAGTCGTTGGTTTATAACATATAAAACATGCTTTGCAATCTATTTCTGAGACTTTTCTTAATCGATAATGATTTTCAAATGGCAATAAATTAATATCTTTCACAGCTGCAGCCATTTTAAAATTTTCGTGTATTTAACTCTAGAGATGTTATGAAATTGATAAGAAGATACACAATATCAAATCATATCTTATCATATCGTATCATATGATATTATATATATATAATAAACTGCAGACTAATTACATGTGGAAAACCCTTTTTCAAGTTATAGATCAAATTGGCCACAAAAGCGCGATGCCGAATTAGGCAGGTCTTCGGATACTATTTAATGAGCATTTTATGTATATTATTCTATAAACACTTGGGACTTTGGTGAGATAACACAAATCAAAGAAAACTTAACCCGATACCGTATTGTAAGCCCTTGCGTATTGAATCAGATTGGTTTGCAGCTAGGGGCAAAACGAAATTTAGTTCTAATCTAGCAGAAGGGTGTTTGAAGACTATACCAAAACCTGTTGAGACATTTGGCTGACGAATTAATTGGAAAAATTGGTTTGAATGTTTCGCAATGTTTTTAATTGAGATTAATTTTCCAAAATTTAAGAAAGTGTGAAATTTAAAGGATGAGTCTAAAGTTGGAGCAAATCTTGGTATAGTTGTGAATAAGCTTATGCCTGATGAGTAGTAAAAATTGGCACCAATTCTATCAACGTTGAGGAAATCGACTGATGAAGAGTTATTAATTATGGGGCTGTTTGAATTGAATTTGGTTGATAAAGGTCCTATACCATTAAAATTGAAGCCTCTGATATCTGTGGGGCCACCGAGATTGAAATTATCCATTAAAAAGGGGTCATGGTTGGTATTTAGATTGTGTAGATAACCCGATTTAAAATTGAAATTGAGGAATAAATTTGAATTGAATTTATAGGCAAATTGGGTTTCAAATTGGTTTTTAATAAAATGAGAAAAAAGTTTTGAGTTTTTTTGATATTTATTTGATAACAAGTTTCTTAAAAGATTGTTTGCAAATTCGAATTGATATTTGAAATAAAAGCCATTTGTTGGTAAGATGAAATCGTTTCTTTTATCATAATTGACATTAAAAGCGATTGAAGATTTAAAATTGTCGCCAGAATTTTTGATTAAATAGTTTGAAGAGTTTAAGAAATGTTGAGCTGTATTCGATACGGAGATTGATCGTAACGAATTTTCTATGGAAAATTCAAAATTAAGAGAATCTGAATGGTTGTAAAGAAATTTATTTGAAAAGCCCTTTAAAGATTGCAAATGATTTGAGCACCAGTCTATTGTTCTTTGATTTGAGAAAAAAAGGTTTTCTGATTTGAAATTGATTTTGTTTAAAATTGGGGTGTTAAAGTTGATTAGATAAGAAGATTTTGTTCTTGTGCCAGCTGTTGCATCAAAAGATAGGTTCTCACAGCCTTTAAAGATGTTTTTGAATTGAAAATTAATGTAGCCATTACCTTCGCCATCACCTATGGTTGTGCCAGTTTTAGCAAAAAAGCGATTCGAGGGAATGATTTTAAATACGGGCACGATATTTAAAGTGTCATTGGGAATATTGATATTAGTATTGGGGTTACTAAGATTGTAGAATGGATTGTTGATTGAATTGTCAATTGGATCAGCAGGAAATGTCTCTAGATAACATTGGAATTCTTTTACAGCTTGAGAGCTTATAAAATTAGTATTGACTTTATCTAGATTTTGCAAGAAGGATTGCAAATTTTGATGGGAGAGGTTGGTGTTGCCAGTGTTATTTTGTAGTATTGGCTTTAGTTGTTGGTTGATGAAGGAAGATCTAAATTGGTCATTTGTCCCTAGTATTTGGATGTTTGCTATTTTGACTGATTTATTGCTATTTGATTGCAACAAATCCTCGACATATTTCTGCTGCTGGGTTTTCAATAAGAGTGATCTCTCGACTTGCAAATTGATCAACTCTTTATCACTCTTAGAAAGTTTGTTGCCTTTAATGCCAATTCCGGATTGAATTTTGCCAATAACAGAGTCCTCGTTGATATCCAATGGTAAAGACATGGCTCCAAGGTAAAAGTAGGGCAAATTGTTTTGAATGAGTGCGAAATCTCAGTCCTTTAACTTTATTTCATCCTGGAAATTGAAAAATTCTCCCAAAAGGCAAAAAAAAGAAAGAAAAAGCAAATAAAAAAAAGATCCGAGCCACTACAACGGAATAGCTGCATTCTCTGCAATTGCGCATACATACACATGCACCAGTGACTAGTAGCGTATGCGGCTGCACATACTAGATATAGCGATAATACCCGCAATTTCAGTCACGCGACCGGCTGCCGGTGATTCCTGCGGAAACGGAATGGTTGCGGGGTGCGGATGAGTGGCGGGCGCGGAGAAACAATAGCACGTCCCAGTTCAGCGGGCGGCTGGTCTCTGTGGCAGTGGTTGAGCAGCAGAAGCAGCGGAGACAGCAAAAGCAGCAGAAGCAGCACGGTTCAGACCGGTGGTAGCGCGTGAGGGACGAGGAGAACGAGGAGCGTGTGGTGCGTGAAGAGTGCGCGGCGGTGGTGCCGGGCAGCAGCGGACGGAGAGTGGTGTTTCGGCCGTGCAGCGAACAGAAACGAGAAAAGGTCAACGCAGCGAAAACCATCCCTTTTCCTCTACCTTTTGTTATTTATTCGTGTGTCTTCGATTGGTACTTCTTCACCACATAAAGTTGGGCTTCATCTTCTTCTGTTTCGTCACTTGGATTCGCACTTCTGCTTCCTTTCCCTGCTTCATTATTCACTATCTGCTGGTGTCTTCTTTTCTGATCACTGTCTCTTTCTCCCTCCACCTCACCAAAGCAAAAACAACCCAAATCAAAACAAAAGAAACACAACAAAAGAAAATTTTATTGAAAACTTTTTATCCACAGTCTTATCATCCTCAAGATAATCCACAAGATTTCTCGCAAAATTACTAATCATTTTTCTTTATCTTAATATATCTCTGTTTTATTCTACTCCATTTCATCCATTTCATCTATTTTTAATCTCAATCTCAATTTCAATCTCAATTTCACATTTACAATATTTATTTTAAAATGGCTGATCAACAGGAACCTGATGTTGATTCTATCGTTGATAGATTACTAGAAGTTAGAGGCTCAAGGCCTGGCAAGCAAGTCAATTTGGCTGAAGAGGAAATCAGATATCTTTGTACAAAAGCAAGGGAAATCTTTATTCAACAGCCAATTTTACTAGAACTAGAAGCTCCAATTAAAGTATGTATCCTCTTTTATTCTTTTACTATATTTCTATTCCACTTATACCACCATACATTTGTCTCACTGGATTTGTTTCACCATACCATGTATTTTACGATGCATTTTTGTTTGTTCCTCTTTATTCTTACCCGCTACATTTTGCCGCCGATATACTAACATCTCTTTCTCTCCTTAAGATTTGTGGTGACATCCATGGCCAGTATTACGATCTCTTGCGGCTATTTGAATATGGTGGCTTCCCTCCGGAAGCAAACTACTTGTTCCTTGGTGATTACGTCGACAGAGGCAAACAGTCTCTAGAAACAATCTGTCTTTTGCTCGCCTACAAAATCAAATACCCTGAAAACTTCTTTATCCTCAGAGGTAACCACGAATGTGCTTCAATCAACAGAATTTACGGTTTTTACGATGAATGTAAAAGAAGATACAACATTAAACTTTGGAAAACCTTTACCGATTGCTTCAATTGTTTGCCCATAGCCGCAATCATAGACGAAAAAATCTTCACCATGCATGGTGGTCTATCCCCAGATTTGAACTCAATGGAACAAATTAGAAGAGTTATGAGACCAACTGATATTCCTGATGTAGGTCTTTTATGTGATTTATTATGGTCTGATCCCGATAAAGATATCTCTGGCTGGAGCGAAAATGATAGAGGTGTTTCCTTCACTTTTGGCCCAGATGTTGTATCAAGATTCCTACAAAGACAAGACATGGACTTGATTTGCAGAGCCCATCAAGTCGTTGAAGATGGTTACGAATTCTTTGCCAAAAGACAATTGGTCACTCTATTCAGTGCTCCCAATTATTGTGGCGAATTTGATAACGCCGGTGCAATGATGTCTGTTGATGAAAGTCTTTTATGCTCTTTTCAAATCTTAAAACCTGCTGAAAAGAAACCCCAATATACTTATAACAAAATGACTGACTCAAATAGATCTTTCACTCCTCCAAGAAAAAATAAAAAAGGTATGAAATAATCTCTTCTCTTCTGCTTTATCCTCTTTTCTTTATTTCTATCATCATTTTATCATCATATTAATTTTAAATATTTAAATATTAAATTAATCAATTGTATTTAAATAATTTAATAATTTAATAAATTAAAACTTAAGAATCATCAATTACTTGAGAATGAAAAAAACAAAACAACTAATCAAAGAAAATTATAAAAAAAAATCATACAGAAAAGTTATAAAACCATATAAATAATTAATAATTAATAATTAATCATAAATTTCAATTATCCAATCTTATCCAACATCTCCTAGTTTCACTTGAGCTTATTAAATCTATTTACAATTATTTACTATTATTTAATATCATCATCAATATCTTCCTCAATATTACAACTTAAAGCTTAAACTCAATATAAAGTCAAAATAAAAGCTAATTAAAAATTAAAAAATTAAAACTAAAACTAAAAATTAAACCCAAATTCAAATTCAAAAATATCCTTTAATGGATTTCCTTTTCAATAAATTTATACTTCATTTTATATTTATATTTATAGTATTGGTATTGGTATTGGTATTGGCATTGGTATTTCCTTTATTTATTTTTTTTTCCATTTAATTACACAAATACCAAATCCTCAAATTTGGTTTATTTATATCATATGTTTGTTTACTATCATAACCTATTATATTTCACAGAAGATATCCAATTTCTTTTGAAATAGATCATAAATGAGCGCAAATTTATTTTCAACTTTCAATTGAGTTTATTTTTTTATTTTCTAAAGTGATTATTCGGTTTTAAAAATAATATTGTTATTTTTGTTTTGAATGAGTTTTTTTTTTGTTTTGAAATTTTTACCTTTGTTTTCTCTTTAATTATTTTGTTTAAATCACATCTTTTCTATTTTTTTCTCCTTAAACATAATATTGGTTTAGTTTCATTCCTTCTTTACTTTACTTTTACTCTACTTGAGTCATTTTTTTCTTTTCAATCAATTTGTTTTGACATAATTGTGGATCATGTATTTTTTTTCATTACTTCGTTATTCTGATTTATTGAATTGAGTTGAATGTGTTTTTATTTTTACTTTAAATTTTTAGTTTATTTACTTATTTCTACTTTAATTTTGTTTTACTTTATCTATTGTTTGTGTTTTCTAATAAATTCAATTGTCAAACTGTATCAGATGTAAATGCTTATCTTTGTTTTTCTTGTCGTTATCTCTTTTTTAAAAATAATGATTTTCTTAGTAAATCAAAGATAAGCAAATTATTTATAATTTAGCCCGTACAGCCCTACATTTTACAGCCCTACACACAATATCGTGACAATTACACGTAGAGTGTTGCTTTGGACATAAGGACTGCTTTTGCTTTAGAAAATCTCCGGGGATAAATCTTACGAAAATATGCTTATTATCTCCAAAACCACCAAAATCATGAACAGTTTTTGTCCAAATTATTCAAAAGTCACATGTCTTTTCATGCTCAGTTTTCGCTTTTTTCTGTAGCCAAAAAATTTTGTTGTGGGATTGTAATTCTTATCCTTCTGTTTATTTTAACGATTGTTATAACTTGAACAAGCTAAATATTAATATTCTACAAAATGGTATGCAACTTATTCTGAATTTACAATCGAGTAGTATTAAATTATAATTATTGTTTATTTTGGGCATTATGATCGGGTTTCTGGTTGAAATTGATGGGAAAATCAATTAATTGATTGATAAAGGAAAACAACAAGTTTTAAAATACAAATATTAAAATTAAAATTAAAATTAAAATTAAAATTAAAACTGACTAAAGTGATTTAGTTTGAATGATTTGTTTAAATTTCAAAGACTAGTATTGAACCGTTATTTATTTGTTAATATAATAAAATACATTATTGAGAAATACCCTATTACAAGACGATGAAAAGAACTGAATGAATTTTAATTATAAAATAAAAAAAATGGGATTATTTTTAAAATGGTAAACCGTTGAAAAAAAAGTGTTTCTTTTAGAAAAACACGTAATTTAAGATTTTATTACAAATGGTCAAATCAATTATTTTGACAAGATAACTGGTGGATTTTAATTGTTAATTTAATTGCCATTGTTATTTTTTAATTTTAGTTTTATTATATTATATTGGAGAAATAAAAAAGTATTACAATTGCGCCATCTGAAATTTAATGTTAAAATATAATTTGATATTACAAGATTATCAGAAAGGATCAAGAAAACAAAAAGATACATGAAAAATCTATAATGGAATTCTTTTTGATTCGGCTGACAAAAATAATTAAAAATGGAGATTAAATACTAACCAAGTAAATTAATAAAATTATAATAGGTTTTAGTTGTTGATTTATTGCACCCATCCCCAGCTGCTGAAGCTAGAAAGCACAAATTAAAGACATTAGTTCAAGCTCCTCGTTCATATTTTATGGATGTTAAGTGTCCAGGATGTTTAAATATTACAACAGTTTTCTCACACGCTCAAACACCAGTTGCCTGTGAAGCTTGCACAACTGTTTTATGTCAACCAACCGGTGGTAAAGCAAGATTAACTGAAGGCTGTTCATTCAGAAAGAAATAAATGAATTGTTGAAAGGTTTAATTTTGTGTATTATTATTATTAATTTTTAATTTTTAGTATTAACAATATTTATTATTTAGATTGTTATAAAATGCATTTTATTATATTTTGCGAAATGCTTTTATAATAATATAATGCATGTTGTATCTTTTTTTTTAAATGATAATTTATATTAGGAATTATAAAATTTATATTAAAGATTGTAAGCTTACGATAAGAATTTTTTTTGTTTTTATTTTTTATTTTTTATTTTTTTATATTTTTTGATAAAAGATTCCCGAATAATGAAATTACACAGATAGAATTGATTCATTTAAAAATAAAAGAGTGACAAGAAGATAAAAAAAAAACATGAAAAAAAAATACAGATAAGAAAAGAGTAATATGACAAAAGAGTAAGATAAAATAAGATAAAATAGATCCCTTAGACTATGAATTGATTGTATTATTATTTTTCTTTTATTATTATGGTTATTATGATTATAACTTAATAAATTTGATTAAATTCGTTATAATTTAGACAACTGATTTCACCTCAAAGAATCTTTTCAAATAATAAACTTGAAAAAGAGAATTTATCCCAACAACGAGTAATTGGAAGACAGACCACCATTTGACTCTTGAATTGGTTGATTCAGCAGTATTTCTATGGGTTCTTTCTCTTACAACGATGTAGCCTTGTTGGTTTTTAACTTCTCTTGTTAATTGAGCCAATTTTTTGACTGCAGCATCCAAATTGTCAGCGTTGGGGTCGTTAACATCAATATAAATCACACCATGGATATTGAAGGAGACATCCTTTGTAGAGATACTCTGGCCTTCGTTGGAGAAACAGTAGCCAAACTTTCCATTAGTGGAAGCAATGATACTTTCGTCACCATGAGAGACGTCCTTTTTGGTGACCAAGATCTTGTTGTTGGGGTCGTGGATCCAGAAATCGCAGCTCAACTGCTCTGTAGCTTTGGCGTCTCTGTTGCCAACCTGGAAACTGACAGCTAGCTCGTCATTTTGCTTCAACTTCTCAAAGAAACACTGCTTGCCATTTGGCGGTAATAGAATGTTGTGGGCGTCGATCACGAAGACAGTGAAAAAAAGCCATATAAGCTGGGTGATGCAACGCATGTTGAATTATAGGTAGGTGAGGTGGAGAGAACAAAGTGTTGGAGTTGTGCTTCTTCTCTTTCTTCTTCTCTTTCTTCTCTTTCTTCTTCTTCCTCTGATCTGATCCACGCTTTTTACACGTAGCCACTCAGCGCACCCACACCGCTGGCTCCGGCCCGACGCTGCATACGCCCAACACAGAACGCGCTCTGATTGGCTGATTGTGGCTATTCGTTATATTCGTTATATACATTCTATTACGATGTTCTATTTGGGATGTGTGCTCGAGGTCTTGCTTTACCAGTGTCTTGTTATCACGACGTTTTCCCCTAACACCTCCATCAACCTGTTGATGTCCTTCGACCGGATGTTTTCTCGGATCGAGATCAACTCCAACGGATTAATCCCGTTGAGATACTTCAATATCCTGCTCAAGACCTTTTTGCTCTCGCTGCTGGGCCCTGTCGACCTGAACTTCACCTCCACGAGCTTCATTAGCCATTTCTTTTCCAATAGTGTTGGCTTGTCTGGCTCTAAGATTATCGACGACTGCTCGTCCAACAAGTTAAACGTCTTGTTGAAGACAGACGACGACTCAAAGGGATTCTCCTCCATGATCTTTAACCCACTTCGATTGAAATTGTTGCTGTTAGTCACCAAACTCAAATTGCTAGTACTGTTGATCTTGGTACTGCTGTCTGTATTTACCAGGTTAATATTGATACCACTTCCACGCCTAGCAAGAGTGCTATTGCTACTGTTCCCACTTTTACCACTGCTCATTTTTCTCAAATTGTTAACCTCATCATTGGATGATCCTGGTTGACTGATCGTAGATAACGATCTTTGCTTATGGATCGGTTGATAACTGTTGAATTTATTCATCAAATTAGAACTCGAATCACTGTTTAACATCAGTTTATTTCTTCTATGAATCACCCCATTGTTATTACCATTAAGTCCATTGAAATGATTATTAGGATGAATATTATTATTATTACTATTATTATTATTATTATTATTATTATTATTATCATTATCGTTATCATTATCATTATTATTATTAGTGGAATCATTGGCATTATCAATCGTGTTACTCTCGTTTTTGTCCTCATTACCATTATCTTTTTTCGAAACATTTTCATTCAGTTTATTTGTAGTATTCTCCATTTTATTCTTCAATTTCTTATTCAAAACATTCCCATTTTCATTCAGACGTGCCATAGAGTTTTTTTGGATTTTTCTTTGAAAATTTAACTCTTTCTCTTCTTCAACCAATGTTTTAATCTTTGGTGTAATTTTAATCCTGGCAAATGTTAGCAATTGCGTTATAATCCCCCTCTTAATTAGCCATGCCAAAACATCAACTATCATTTCCTTCTTAATGTTAATCTTATTTTGAATGTTGATTTTATTATCCTCATCAATCTTCTGTGCCAACTTGGAATACGACATTGGCCTATTGAAAAATTCTAAAAAATTATTAAACTCTCCATTTCCAATCCGTAAATCTGGAAATTCTTCTTTAAATTCTTCGCTATATCTATAGTTATTAGACTTAACTAACTCAATTCGAAATATATTAGATATAATAAATTCACTATTTTTATGCAATGGCAACATAATCTTGGCCTTCCTCCAAAATATCAAATGATATGCAATATTTTCACATTTCAAAACTGACAAATTACAATCGTTTGCAATTTTGTTTAAATTTTTCGTCGCTGAAATATTCGTTATGAAATTTTTATGGTATTTCAATTCTTTTATAATATTTTCTTTAGAATCTAATAAAATTAATGCAAAATACCTCAACTGAGAATTTTTCAATAAATTAACCTTCTCAATATACGAATCCTCATCTAAATTCAATTCTTCATTATACACATTTCCTGAAATCGTTGGTTTAAAAATTGGACTCCTAGTAATTGAGGTTCGGTTTTCATTAGTTTTTATTGTCAGTTGTAATGATCTCGTATCATCAAAATTCATTCCATTGGAATTTAAATTCACATTTGTCTTTGAATCTCTTCTTGATGTTAACCTTTTACCATTACCATTATTATTATTATTACTATTGTTATTATTACTTGAATTAAATGATAAGTTCTGAGATTGGAGTAAATAATTGACATTAATTGATGATAAAAATGATTCCGGTATAATTTCCGTTTTATTTTTAGGCAAGTGTCGTAAGTTTGTGTTAATTGGAATCTGTAAGAAATATGGCTGTCTATTCTCTCTTAATCGTAGTTCTGCAATTTCATTTTTGGATATTTGAATAAAACAATCTTGAATCGCTTTGGCTAATAATGATTTATCAAAGCATTCTTTATAATAATTTTCAATTGTAAATGATTTTCTATTAAAACCCGTATTACTATTATTATTATTATTATGATTATTATTATTATTATTATTATTATTATTATTATCAAGAAAAGTATCATTATTTATAACATGTGTGGAAATGTTATTTTTATTTTTATTATTGTTGTTATTATTGTTATTGTTATTGTTGTTATTGTTATTATTTTTATTGATATTTTTATTGTTGCTATTTTTATTAGCTTTTTCATCATTTGGATCCAATTCTTTATTTAAAAATTTTTTATGAATATTTAATAAAATCTGAGACTGGTTCCAAATATAATTATCCTTTTGTTGCTCTTTTGATAAAATCAAGACAAATTTACTGATGATGTTGTTATACATTTCCAATAATATTTTATTGTGTTCGATAATTGGAGGGGACATTAAAAAGACCAAATTGAAAGATTTCAACAGATTTGAATTGTCAATATTATTGTTATTATTATCAACATTGGCATTGGCATTGGTATTGGTATTGTGAATTGAATTTTTATGATTTAAATGGTAAGAATTAAGATCATAATCATCATTATCTGAGTTATTTGAAGAGTTTGAATCTAAATCAGAATAATTAAACTGGTTATTCTGAGCATTTTGATTGTTTAAATGATTTGAATTTTTTGAATTTGATATTTTGGTATGAAGTTTAAATAAATTTTTGATTTGTTTGTTATTGAGATTGTTATTGAGATTGTTATTTAGATTGTAGTTTTTTTTAATGGGGATCCAGTTACCATTGGTGTCTATTGATTTTGGATGAGATAAAAAAGTCAAGTTTTCTATGGATAGTTCAAAGAATTTGTTTGATAAGGATTGAGGAGGGTTGACGATTTCGATTAGAGACGGGATATCCATATTAAAGAAGTTTTGGAAATTTTTAATCAAAAAGTTTAGATCGTTTTTAATTAATTTTTTTTTGAATAATTTTCTATTGCGACGGTTGATGTTTTTAAATATAGTTAGATTGAGATTTGATTTCAAGTTGCTGTTCAAGTTGTTTAAGCTTACAGTTAGATTTAGGTTTGAGTTTGAAGTTGGTAATAGAGAGGGAGAGTTTTTATCTTTCAATTGATTTGAGTTTGTAGTGTTTGTGATGGTGTTAGTGTTGGTGTTGAGATTTATATTTGTGGAAAGTAAATTGTTTAGATTGAATAGATTATTAGTTGAATTTGAGTTTGAGTTTGAGTTTGAATTTGCAAAAAAGGAATTATTTCTTCGCAAGTTTGATATGGCAGTTGAGACAGCAGAGGGAGTGATTGAGTTGTCTATTGTTGGAGTTGATAGTGGTGTATATTGCGAATAAAATGGATTATTAAAGTGAGTTTGCAAGTGCAAATGGTGTTCATTGTTATTGGAAGAATGAAGGTAGGAATGGGAATGAGAATGGGGATGGTTAAGATTGAGAAAGTTTTGTCTATAATAGTTTTTCACATCAGTGTAATTGACTGTTGAGGGAGCAATTTGGTCGTTATTCTCGTAATAGCTATCGTATGTATTAGCATCAATGGTGGTGGTCTTGGCATTGTTATTGGTATTAGTATTAGTATTAGTATTGTTGGTATTGTTAGTATTGTTATTAGTATTGGTGACACTGTTGTTATGATTATAACTTGAATTTGAATTTGAATTTGAATTTGAAATATCTTGGTAATCATCTTCAGAAGAGCAAGAGAGATCATCATCGATATCAAAAGGAGAGTCGATTGACATGTTAAGGTTTTCGTTGTTAATATCAATATTATCGATATTTTCGTTATTTTGGGTAGTCAAATTCTTGACATTTTTGTTTATTTTGTTGATGTTGATGTTATTGATGTTATTATAATCCGAGTTTGAGTTTGAGTTGTACTTTGAATCATTTGAGAAGATGGATACATTTTCAATGTCAGAGTATGAATCATCAATAATTACTTCATTGTTGTTGGAGGATAGAATATTGTTATTGTTGTTCAAGTTGTTATCGACATTGCTGTTTATTTTGTTTATATTGGCCGAGTTGTCATTAGAGTTGTCGTGAGCACTATCATTGTAGGTTTTGTTGTTGTTTTTATTTTTGTTTTTCTTTTTGTTGTTATTATTATTAGTCTTTGTAGTAGTGTTAACTGATTGGTAGTGTTTGGGGATTGGAGGATAATGGAACACCAAGTTTGATTGGGTGTCAGTTTTAATGATTAGGAGAATACCTAGCAAGCAGGGGTGTTGGTTGATGGCAGTGGTGCTATAATTCTGAGCATTGTTAGTAGAAGAAGCATTCATTCTATGGATGAGAAAGAAGATAAGGAGATAAGATAGCTACTATCATTGCACATTCGAGGATTATTTCAAGCGAAAAAAAATAAATGGAGGTGATGAGTGGAGGTTCCACTAAAACGGGTTTCTACAGTGGGTGGATGCTGGATGTTGAGCGGAAGACTACAAAGGAGAGGCAAGGTCAGAGGGAAACAAAAGATGATGTGTTATTGAAGCTGGAGTATCATACAGAGATAACGAGGAAATGAACAAAAGACGAGGAAAAGCAGCAATTAACAGCCAGTGGTAAAGCAGCTCATTCGGCATATTCAGGCCTCAAGTCAGAGCGTCTGGGGGCAACCAAGGGATGCAATTGGCCTGGAAAGCAGAGGTTAGTAGGAGGAAGAGGAAGAAGAGGAAGAAGAGAAATACATACACAAGTAGGTGATGGCCCACATCAAGTAGCACATGGCGAGAGTGAGGATGATAGAGCTCCTCCAGACCCTAGGAGATGTTAGTAAAGAGCAGAAGAAGCAGAGGAAGCAGAGGCAGAGGAACTTACGTTTGGTCGTTTTTGGGAGCAACGACCCAGGTCAATGCAGCCAACAACACGACGATTACCAAACCAAAGACAACAGTCCACCTGGAGCAAAGTTAGTAGTCAGAAGAAGAGAAGAGAAAAACAGAGACAGCAGAGACATACCCACTCATTGTTGAAGATGCAGTTGTTGTTCTTCTCTTCTCTTCTTCTACTCTTCTTCTACTCTTTCGAAAGCAGCCCGTGTGGAACTGCCTCTTATAGAAATCACGTGCAATCCCAAAGAGGCAAGACACTGCGCCGCGATGATCTGGGTGTCGGCAATGCTTTTGCTTCTTCTTCTTCTTCTTCTTCTTCTTCTTCTTCTTCTGTTAGTGCTATTGGTACTTCTGCTGCTTACTCTTCTGGTTTTTCTTTTATCTCTTCTTTTTCTAATTCACTATGGTTTGGAACAACTCTCCTGCTACAGCTCTTGGATCACACACTTCTTCCCCACTTATCTCTGCTTCTGCTGCTTCTGCTCCAATTCTTCTGAACAAACCAAATGTCTCTTCTTCAGCTCTTATTCAATCGCCTCCTCCATTGCCTTCAAGGCCCTCTTCCATATTCATCAACAAAAACCAGCCAGATCAGCTACACCAGCTAAATCAACCAATAATACCCAACTCCAATTCCTTATCTAATTCCTTCTCCAATGTCTATTCCAATGCCCATTCTAATTCCTATCCTTACAGTAACCATAGTTACAATCCCTACAATCGTAATAACAACATAAATAACATAAATAACATAAATAGCATAAATAACACAACTAATATAAATAGCAATAACCAATTACTAATATCAAATGTCAACATTATATTCAGCAACATAAGCAATTTCATAAACTCAATATCAAATTTCTCTTTTCTCCTTCAAAATTTGTACTTGAATTTCTCAAACAATTATATTAACTTGCTTTCCATTTTCTTGCAATTTAAATTAGTATACCAAAATCTAAATCTTCTAACTAAATTCAAAACCAATAAAAGCAAAAGCCCAAATAAAAGCTCAAACAATCTATCAATTGATGAATTTAATAAATTCATTAATAAAAATCCCACTTCTAAAAGAAAAAATATACTCAATTTAAAACCCCTACTTCTATTCATAATATCCACTCTACTAATCCCTTACTTGTTGAACAAACTACTAATCTACGCAAAAAGATTAAACTCCTCAAACAACACTGCTTCTCTCACCACTTCAAACCCCAATACCAATACTAATACTAATACGAATATCGACACTAAAATTAACATCAAATTTTGTAAAGCATTATACGATTACTCTTCCTCAGACTCTACAATTGAACTATCCTTTAAAAAAGACGATTTATTGGCCATTCTAGATAACACTGATCATATCAATAACAACAATTGGCTAAAATGCAGATCAAAATCTGGCCAAATTGGCTACATTCCCAAAAATTATATCAAACTTATCAATCTCGATTAACCAACAAACTAAACTCAATTAATCCCAATCCATCTTTAAAACACATCCAATACACCTCTAAAACACATCCAACACCAACCTCTGCTTATGCCCAATCCACATCGCATGTCGTGTATGATCAATTAACCCTCCCAATTCCGTATTAGGATGAATCAATATATCCAACCCCAAATTATTAAGCTGCAAAAATGGCACTATCTTTCCAAACGTCTCTCGACTATAAAAATCAATCTCAACCATTGCTACTGGATGAGGGCCCATGGGCTGTAGCTCCTGTCTTTTTCCTTTGATAAACAAACTCTTTTCTTCCTCAATCTCTCTCCAAAACTCCCTTCTAATCAACCCCAACAACTCATCAATTTTCTTATTATCTCCCTCATTCTTTAAATTATAATAAATGTGAATGTCATACGTCTCAATATTATCTGAAAACCGTTTGTCCTTTTCTTTAAAATACGAATTTGTAGCCATTTCAATTAATATCTATTTTCTATATCTATATAATAATAGTATATACTATAATTTAATATTCTATTCAACTCAACTCTATTCTATTCTATTCCATAATAACTTTTCTATTCCTATTTATAAACCTCCATCGCTTTCAAATCCATCCATTTCCCCCATCTTATCGACTTATTATTCCACTGATCACTACTAATTGCATTTTTTGACTCCACAGTTTAATAATCTTATTTCTCATCTCACTTCTTTCTCCATATCTTTTATTAATCTTAATAATGCATTACTAATCATTTTATTTAATCAATAACCCATATCCGGATTCATTCGGATTTATTTGTATCGGATTTGTATCGTATTCGTATTCGCATCATATCCGCACACATTCACATTTGCATCCGCATCGTATTTTGATTATAATTTTATTAAACTAAAAAAATGCAAAAAATATAATATACAAAACTGAAAAAAAACTATAACCAAATTGAATTAAATCCTATTCTTTATTAAATTTATTCTATTTTATCCTAATTTAATCAAATAGATTTCATTGCTCTTAATAATTTTCAATAATTTTCAATAATTTCTAATAATTCTTAACATTTCTTAACACTTCTTGACACTTTTTAATTACCTTCTATAAGTTTTTCTGCTTTAGCATCAATCTCAATCTCAATCTCTCCAGATCCTTGTTCTTCTCTACGAATCGCAATATCAGATGATTTGTCATCCATAAAGAAATACTTCAATACATTCTCAATTATCCAACTTCCTCCAAAATCAAACACCATCGTTAACACCAACTTGGTTTTAAATTCTTGTCCCATTGGAACAAATTTTATAGCTTCATTCATTTCCGGCAAAAACTCAGTGGCTCCGGCAAATGCTAAAAATCCACATCCTAATATACCCCAATACATTCCTCTATTATCACGAATATTTTGTCTAAATGGCTCTCCAATATAGTTCACTGCAAATGTAACAACCTGTAACCAGAGCTGTATTATAAATATACCTGTATTCAATAATGATGGCGCAAATTCCTTTTCTAAATTAACTTGAGGTTCTCTTGGTTCTAATTTATAAATCTCAGTTGTAATGTAAATTAATGATACAATATGAATAGCAAATTGCCCCAAAATTGATCCCATTATATATATATTAAAAATTCCCTCTTGAGGTCTTTTTTTAGATAATTGCTCTAATGGTTTTCCCTTTGATATACTTAAAAAACATGATGATATCATTAAACCCGATATAGTTGCTTGTCCGTCTCCAAATTTAACTCCTGCTAAATAAATAACTGATAATGAATAGGCACTAACCAAACAATTTAATGCTAAAATTTTATACATTTGAATAGTCGAAACTAATGCAACTCTACCTTGACGAATAATATTTGTAACCGCTGAAACACTTCCAAGTTTAGATGTAAATGGTGCAGCTACTGATGCATCTCCTAATTTCAAAGTTGGTGCTTCATCTTCATTTTCATCTTGCAATGATCCCATTAAAGTTTCAACGATTTCCCCTGCTTTTTGTTGTGGATTATTACTAATGGTTGGAACTGGTCCAACAACTTTTTTAGAAGCCTCAGCGACTAATCTTCTCATTTCTTTAGTGATAACAATTCCTTGTTTTTCCATTGCTTTCAAGTAATGTGGATTTGTCGGTCCAGGTGGAAATAAATGTGCAATTAATGGTGGAACTGGTGGTTCAGGTTGATTCCATCTTTTCATTAAATCACATTGTTTAGCGTAAACTCTTTTCATTGTTTCAATTTTTTTATTTTCTGCTATTTTTTTCATGCCATGGGTTGTAGCATTTAATAATGCAATACCAACATGTGCTTGTTTTAATGCACCAACATCATTTGTACCATCTCCGCACATTAATGTATTATATCCTAGTTCCTTTAATGAGTTTAAAATAAATTCCTTTTGATTTGGTGAAACTCTTGCATAAACCCATGTATACCTAATCAATTTCAAAATCTGTGGATGATTTATTAGTTTATCTAATGCATACCCAGTTATACAAATATCATAATTTTTGAATATTGATTCATCGATTTCATTTTTTGAATGATATGGTTTAACAATGGTCTCCTTTACATTTCTCCAAACTAGTTCAACATCATTTTCATCTTCTTCATTAATATGGTGGTCCTCTGGTAAATCTAAAATTAATGTTTCTCTGTCAACAATATTAACTTGTTTGGCAACATGAACTGCTGTTAATGGATTATCACCTGTAATCATAACACATCTATGTGATGAATTATTAAGCATATTAATAGTGTCAATTGCATCATCCTTTAATGGACAATGAAAAACTATAAACCCGCCGAAGATTAACTTATTTTCGATGTCATCTCTTTTAATATTATTCAATTTATTTATGGAAATATTGTCTTCTAGTAATTTATAAGCCAATGCTAAGACTCTTGATCCAGATCTTGTAAATGATTTATAAATTTCTTCATAGTTTTCGGGAACATTAATTAATCTTGAACGAATAGTTTCTGGAGCACCTTTAACTGACACCAATATTTTGCCTTTTTGAATTTTCGAAATTGTTGAGGATCTCTTTAAAGCAGAACTGAATTGGAATCTTCTTAAAATCTTAATTTGATCAAGATAAGGAGTTTTATCAATTTCGTTTTTAATCAATTTTTCAAAAGTCACTTGAGTGATGATTTTATTCTTTAAAAGATATTTCAAGTCCTTTTCAATTACGTTTTTAGTATTTGATAATGACCAACCTGAAGCCTTTAAAGTGGCAATTTCCATTGGATCACCAACAATATCGCCATCATCTAGTTTAACTAAAGCATGAGCAGAACCTAAAATATAGTTGGTAATGTTTGAAGCCTCTTTACATTGGAACAAATGTCTTGTGTCACTTGGATTAAAACCAGCTAAACCTTCAAATACCAAATTTTCACCTGTTAAAGTACCAGTTTTATCAAAACAACAAACATCAATTCTTCCAGCCAATGGAATTCTAAAGGGTTCAGTGCAATAGATGTAATATTTGGCTAAAGCAGCTAAAGAGGTGTTAACGGCCATTGTTAATTCCATTGGCAATTCGGGAGGAACCACCGAGGTTATGATTAATATACAGTCTAAGATTAATTTGGACTGAATTCTACCCATTTTAGTACCTTCAACCCAGACATACCAAGAAGCTATAACGGCAAATACTAGTAAAAATAAGATAAAGAAAAAGGATTCCCAGTTACCAACTGAAATTCTTTCTGCGCTGAAAATCATAACTCTAACCAAGGAACCTTGAGATGTTTCAAAGCCGGTTTTAGCTACAACAGCTAAAGCACCTTTATCTGGAGGATTTGGAATGTGAGATTCTGGATTTTTATTTTGAGATTGAGTAATTTGCAAGACTTTGGTACCACCATGTAAAATTGAGTTTTTATCATAGCCTTCAGGATCGAATTTATCATTGCTTGGTCTTAATTCAATTGATTCTTTCAATAAAGGAGTTGATTCACCAGAAAGCATTGCTTCATTAACGATTGCAGATCCATTGATGAGAACCAAGTCACAAGGAATTGAAATTTCATCGTTAGTTGATCTGGTTATAGAGACTAGATCGTTTGGTAATAAATCGTATGAATCAATTTCAACCCATTCTAAAGAACGGAAACAGTATAGTTTAAAGGGTTTGATGGACATTGATCTAAATTCCAATAGAGTTGATCTTCTTTGCCAAACGGTGGTGCATTCAAAGGTTACAACCATAAATAGATTAAAGAAAGAAAAATACCAAAATTCGTCCATGCACCATAAACCAATGCAGAAAATCTGAAATACAAAAAAGGGAGCTGTAGCATGTTCAATGAATAATTCGCCAAAGGTTGGAACAGGGATGTCAAATTTGTTTTGACCATAGTTTAATAACAACGTTGAAAGATCGTTTTTAAGCAAACCAGAAGAATTTTTAAAATCTGAGATGAGAGTATCTGGATCATCAATCTTGAAGAGAGGAGGAACAAAAAGGTTTGATGAACTGTCAAATATAAACCTTCTTTTCTGGAACAAAAACGAGATTTGGCTGATCTCATTACCATTGAGATAAACATTGTTATAATTCAAAGGAACAATTTCACCAGAACCATGATTTTCAATTGGAAAAATCATTATGTGAGTGGCGATACCTAGATGGTCAATTTTATTGTTCAATTTTGTGTAGTTGAAAACAGAATCAAGATTTATTGACCAAAAGGGAGCCAAAAAAATAATGCCATGGATCGTTAGAAGAGCAGTTATGTAGACAAATGTCCATTCTGAACCACCAATATACCTGTTGTACTTTTCAGTGTTGAAGTAAATATTGCAAAAAAAAGGGTATATAGTGAAAAAGGGCCATATGTAAGGCTTTAAGAAGGAGGAGTTTTTGCACAAGAGCTGTGTGGACTTGATCTGGACATTTTCAGGCACTATCAACGAAGGAAGAACCTGGTGCTTCCTCAATTCAGGCGTCTCCAATTCAGGCTTCTGCATCTTGGATAGGTGGTGGAAGCAACTAAAGAGACCTAAAGAACAGCGAAAAAGCTTCTTATTTATCTTTGTCTATACAGCCAAAGATGGCCAACTTGTCCACCTTCCTCCGCGGCTGCTCCGTGGCAGTGTCCGTGCATTATCCGCAGCAGCCGTGACGGATTTTACACCGGATTGTGTTCGGATATTACGTAGTTGTCAAAGACAAAGAGCCCTGCTTATCCGCACGGCTGGCTTCTAGGGCTCGGTGACGCAGGTATAAATGGTTTCTATTGTTTACTGTTTTCACTGCCTATTGTTCCATCGCAGCCTTTTTTGTCCCCATGTCTCACCCCTTCAAAGTTGCCAGATTGAGCTCAAAGACCAGCACCACCATTGCCAAATGTGTTGGTGTAGTCTCTCTTTCAAGTGCGCTGGATGCATCGTCTGCGATCGAAATGGTGGCCACAGACTTGCTTGGACGTCGCTGCGTTTCCAACATCACTATCCACAACAACGCCAGCCAGTTTGATTTGGATTTGCAGTTTGCTTCCTGCTCAAATGCTCAGCCAGCTGACCACCAGCTAATTGTCTTGTTAATTGACTTTGCTGACAACTTTTCAAGTGATAATACTGATGGTTCTGAGGATGCATATGAAGAATTGATTCTGGCTATTAACAACTACACCACTATTTCAGTTAACATTCCTTTAATATTAGTCAACTGTCATAATCTGATTTACAATAGCACCGGTAATCTCAAAGAACAAAATTTGGATTTCACTAGACTAAACAAAATAATTGATTCTTTTAACATTATAAGGTATTTTGAACTAAATCGTAGCCACGATAATAATCTTAACAAAAAGGAAAACCAAACTACGTTGATCAATAAAATTGTTTTTGCTTCAATTCGCTACTTTTTTCCAGACTCCAATTTCCAGAACTGTTTCAACAATAATCAATCAGTTATAAATCTAGATCAACTTCATGATATTTTACTTGGTTTTAATAACTCAATTCTGCGTTTTATTAGCCTTTTTGACAATAGAAACAGTAATATCGACACTGCTACTCAACCTATAACCAATCAAAATTACTTGTCATCCTTAAAATCTTTTTGTTTTAATAATTTTCAATTCACTTTAAATGTTAATCTATTGCCTCAATTTATCAACAATAAAAAATTTAAAATCTTACTATCCAATAATCAATCAATCAATGATAAATTGGATTTCTTTGAATTATACCTGTCAAATTTAAATTTACTACTATCCAGATTTTATAATAATAACTACTCAATCTTTACTCTCCTATTTGTATTATTTCAACTATTAAATCCACAATTGAATCATCTTGACTTTCAATTTATTCCCAAAATCTTTGATTCTTTTCTTAATGATTTATTGGCGTATTTTAAAAAAATTTATAACTTGATCAATTCTAATTCTTATTGTCTACCCTATATTTTAGAATCAAGATTAATTCATTTTATTAGCCTGCTTAAAAAACTCATTTTAACTATTAACAATTTAAAACAATCTTCAACAATAAACTACCTAAATACAAACTTTTTTTCTTCACTTAATGACATAAATCATAAAGAATATGGAAACTTTCTTAAAATATCAGCACTAAATAATAACACCCTTTTATTTTTATTCTCTCATAATTTATTAATATCAAAGATTCATTTTATTAATCAAAATTTAAAATCAAATTTGAAGTTCAATATTATGGCAATCTTATCAATAGATCAATTATTCTCTTTCAATTCCATGCTATATTCAAAGCTTTTATTAAATGATTGTCTAATTTTAAATAATTTAAATCACTTTTTTTTAATCGAATTTAACTTTGCTTTTATTTTCATTCATCTAAAAGAAAAAATTTTTACTAATCTAATCAACTTTAATTCGCTTTATAAGAACTTATTACTATCTTCTCCAAACAAATATTCAAGCCATATAATTTCCTTAAAACATTATGATTTACAAAATAAAGAAACTGAAAAACCAACCACTTTCAAGTCTAATCAAAATTTATTTGTAAACTATCTAACTTTGCAAAATTTCAAATTTATCAGTAACAAAGAATATATTGGAGATTGTTTTTTTAATTTTTTTTACAATACAGATATCTTGTTTCAATTTATTCAAGACTCTATTAACACTAGTGATGATTGGAATTGTTTTTGGAAAATTATTGACAATTTTAATCATGGCAATAAAAATAATTTACTATTCGATTTAATAAAATTTCAATTTAATTTTAATAGAAAATTGAAACAATTTTTGAAAACAAAATATAATTTTTTAAATAATGATAAAGATATTGGGTATCCTTTAAAATTTGATGAATTCTACTTTAATTTCTTTCATAGCTTTGAGACATTGTTTAAATTACATTGTAAATATTTAATGTCACCATTAATGGGGCTAATAATCAATAACGGCTGGAAAATATCAGTAGAGGATATTATTAATATCGTTCAAAACTGGATACAATATTCAATTGTGTTTTGGTCTCAGTTTTTGAAACTATTTGCATTAATCGAAATAATATTTGAGATCTGGTGTTTAGTGGATAAAGAAGGGTTTAGTAAGAAATTCAGCAATTGGAAACTCAGTTTATCTGACAAAAAATTAATGGATATTGATGAGTTTAATTATATTGTTAATCATTATTTTGATGTTAACTTGGAATTTATTAATTTTTTTGAGAGATTGAGGTCAGATAATTATGATACAGTTTTGAAGGAAATTAAAGGTTTCAATCAGGAATTGAATAACTTGAGACAGTATTATAAATCCCAAAATCTTTTTCAGTTGATTAATTGGAGAGATTTTGAGAATTCAATTGTTGATTTTGAACTTACAAGTCAAAATGATATAAATATAAATATGAATGATATTGAAAATAATTCATTACTCGCTATTTCATTTGGTAAATCTGATAAAAGAGATGAGTTTGGTAAGATTGAATATCTTTTCATTTTGTTTAAAAAAGGATTAGTTATAACTGAACTTCAATGGTTTGAAACGTTTTTGCAATTAAAAGTCGATCAAAATCCAATCATTTTTGATAATATAAAGTTTGAAGAAGTAAAAGAAGTGAATGAAATTGGTGAAATCAGTGATTTTAGTGATAATAGTAAGCCATATTCATATTTAGAAGATGATAGTTTATATGATCAGAACAAACCTCTTACATTAATTTATATTACAGATATTTCAAAAAGTGACACACTCATTACATATAATTGCTATTACTCTATTTATGAGTTCCATAAAAGATTATTAAAACCCTTCAATGACTATCAAAAGAATAGAACCAAGAAGAAAACAAAAGAAAATCAACTGCTTTGGAATAAAAATGATAGTAACAGTGATTCAATTCCAAATCTTAGTGCTGACGACGAAAAATTGTTACAAGATTTACTCAGTGGTAAAATACTTGGAAAAAAAGAAATTAAAAAAACATTTATTTGAAATTTTTTCATTTTTTTCTGGAAAACTTTTCTATCGGTGACTGACCTTTATGAAAATGTTAATATTTTTAGTAAAAGCACTCATTGAATATTCTGATAAGTTTTTAATAGCTAATTCATTTTTCAATCTATGTTTCAATTTCTGTTTTAATTTCTGTTTTAATTTCTGTTTTAATTTCTGTTTCAATTTCTGTTTTATTTTGAATTAATGACAGAATTCTCTTTATTCAGGAATAATTAAATTAATTCTTTTTTGGAAAAAAAGATTCCTTACACAGTTAATTAGAATTTCATTTTTAATATTAGAATTTTTTTGTAAATTTGTGAATTACTAAGAATTAGATTTTTTATTCTTCCAATCAGCAATGAAAGAATCAAACATCCTTTGTTTTTTGGTTTCATAGTTTATCAGACGAAAAATTTAGTATGCATATTATTAAGATTGGAAAAGGTGTTATGCTTAAATCAAAACATGGCCAGGCAGATAAGAAAAAGGGCCAATGAAAAAAGCAATTTTAGCAGCTGATATAAGCAACTTATCTTGTCGCAGCTCCTGAGCGATGTTAGTACAATCCATATGACAAGTACCAATAATTTAGATTTATCAACAAATTGGTGCAAATAATAATAACTCTGAAAAAGAGAGAAATCCCCTAGAGAAATTACACAGTTTGGGACGTTAATAGCATGGTGGAAAATGATGCTAGCACTGTGTGGAAGAAGAAAGCTGTCTCCAGCCGGACGGTTCTGCCGTTGTTTCTTTACGGGAGGTGCGTCCGTACATCCAAACAGGAGCGCGTGGGCGGCAGAATACAGAGTGGTGGTTTGCTGGAGGTGCAGGAGGGACATAGTGCTAAGATGCATTCAAGCTTTTTGGCACTGGTTTTGCTTTTCTAGCCAACCTTATCTGGGCCAACCTTTGGGAGAAGAACCACCAAATATAGCGCTTTCGTAATTTCGTTAGCACAAGTTTTTCCATCCCAAACTACCTTGGTGAATTGGTTAGAGGTGTCTCAAAAGTCTGGAAGCTTGAAGGCTCGGAAACTTGAATGCTTATGTCTGAATTTTTGAAAGCCTAAAAGCCTTTTCTTTACTTTGTGTCTAAAAAATTGCTCTAAATGTGCATGATTTGCTTGAATTTTTTTATTCAAGCTTAAATTAAAGAAACACTGGAAATGGTATAAAATGAAGAAAATATCTTTCTGTTGTGTTGATTCATTTTTCATACTATTTATTCGATATCGTTCGAGGAACAATTCAATTTTTTCTTTTTGGTTTTTAATCAAGAATGCTATTTGGTAACTTATTTCACAAGGGTAATCATCAGCAAGCTCCTGGTTTGCTGGAAAACAAAAATGACTCCAAAGGTGACGGTTTTGATGTCGCCGTTTCCAATCTTGATCCGAATGCTAAAGCCAATGCTGTGGATTTAGATGATTCCAAACCTTTTATTGATTTATCTGTTGATTTAACACCAGAAGAAATCGCACGACGTGAGCATTGGTGGTTCAAGCTCAGAATTTTCTTGTGGGATTCAGCTGATAAGCATCCATCTGAAAGATGGTTTTTGTTCAAGTTGGATTTCTTTTTACTTAGTTCTGCTATGTTGGGTTATTTTATCAAAACTTTGAATCAAAACAATATTGCAACCGCTTATGTTAATGGTATGAGTGAGCATTATAACATGGCAAATATCAGTATAATACCATGCAATCATTATGGACTGCAGGCTATATTATTGGACAAATTCCTTCCAATTTAATTTTACACAGAATCTCAGCAAGATATTATTTAGGTGGTTTAGAATTTATTTGGGCTCTTTTAACTGTTGTTCAAGCTACTGCTGATAGCCTAACCCAAATGTATGTCATCCGTTTTTTCATAGGTTTAACTGAAGCTGGGTTCTTTCCAGGTATGGAATATCTTATTGGTTCCTGGTATTCTCCAGCAGAAATAAACAAAAGAGCATCTCTATTTGCATGTGCTGGTATTGCAGCATCAATGGTGTCAGGTCCTTTGCAACAAGCTGTTTTGACTGGTGTAGCAAAAACTCATAAAAAATATAAGGCCTTTCAATGGTTGTTCATTGTGGATTCTATCATTTCATTTCCAATTGCATTCTATACGATGGCAGTTGATCCAAATACTCCATCTACTACAACAGCTCCCTATTTTACTAAACAGGACAAATTGATCGCTAAGGAAAGAAGGAGAAGAATCAGTGCTCAATTAAACACCAGACAAAAGTACACTTTAAAAAAAATTAAAACATTTTTCAACACATGGCATATCTGGGTTTTCCCAGTTCTTTTCTTGGCCTATAATAACACTTGTACTGCTATAAACCAACCAACATTTACTACTTGGATGAAATACGATCTTGGATTATCTCCAGCTAAATATAACATTTATCCAACTGCTTTATTTGGTGCTGGTATCGGTTTTACAATTGTGATTTCTTATATCACAGATTATACCAAAAACAGATTAAACGTATTTTTTGTTCAAGCTTACTTTATTTGTGTTTTAATCGGTTCTGCTTTGCTTGCACATTGGAACATTCCAGTTGGGTTACACTGGTTTTGTTATTTCTTAATTGGTGTTCCCACTGCTTGGGGCCAACCTCAAATTTTTTCTTGGGTTAATAAATTATTGAGATATGATGATATGAAAAGAAATTTCATCGTCGTTTGCACAAACACATTAGCTTACGTTACTGGTGCTTGGGTGCCCAATCTTGTTTGGAACACAAATTATCAGCCTGAATATTTTGTTGGTTTCTCTTACAACGCTACTCTCTGTGGTTTAGGTATTATTTTCACTGTTTTAGCTACTTATTATACCAATAGAGATGCCAAAAATGGTAGATATTATTTGGATGAAAAAAAAGAGGAAGAAGTTACCAGCAGCGGTTCATCAAATGTTTAGTTGCTTTTTTCTCCACTTTTATTTGATGATAGTCCTATAGGTATTATTTTTATTTTTTTATATTTTTAATTTAAAACTACCATTCAATTTGTTACTTTCTATCGGCCTTCTATTGACCTTTTATTTATGCTATACCAAGCACAGATTCTCCCAAATAAGAAATCACTAAGACTTTTCCAAGCAATTGACAGTTGAAGCCTGCATTTGAATATTTTATTCGGCAGTTCGTGTTTTGAACGTCGGCCGTTCAGCTACGGCATGGCCGTTCCGGTCGGCTTCGTCTTTTGTTGTAGGTTTGAATCAACGTCAAAAAGAACAAATGCAGGTGTTGGAGCTGGGCTTTTTGTTTCTGACCCAACGTCTTTAGTAATCACTTTTAAATTATTACTCAACACCAACAAAGATGAAATGATTAAACATGATTTATCCTCCACCTATCACTGGAATCTAGGTGTTGAATGCCCAAAAACTCAAAATGAATTTTTTAAATTATACTTTTTCAGTTCGAAATAGGTTTAATCCACAGTTTCACAGTTTTTTTGTTGACCCATATGGCTAAATGAAAATATAACTGTTGATTGGTAGAGCTTGAAACTATTTTTTATTTAGTTCCTACATTTTTTATTTTCTTGATTAACGTATTAAGATTAAGATTTATTAAAACTGGATACTTCAAATTATATTCTTGAATTTCTTGTATTGGATTGGCAGAATTCAGTTAAAATTGTCTTGGATCAATTCCATTTGTTTAGTGGGTTATTTTGAAATGCAGTTAGAATTAAAGTAATAGTGATAAAGGGTTCTATGGTTTTGAGAAAAAAAAATTTCAGACAATAACTAATTCGGTTGATATGGAAAAAAAAACTAGTCTTCTAGATTATATTTTCTATGGAAAAAAAAGTATAAAGCTATGCTTTTTTCTTTCTGTTTTTTGATTTGAATTTTTGTTTATTATCTCTAATCAATATCAAAAAGTGATCGTTTGGAAAAATGGTTCTCAAATATATAAAGAAACTATTTGGTTGGCAATCCAAAGAAGAGCGTGAAAAACTCAACTACATTGATGATTCCAAGCCATTTATTGATTTATCTATTGATTTAACACCAGAAGAAGTTGCAAGACGTGAGCATTGGTGGTTTAAAACCAAAATCTTTTTATGGGATTCAGCTGATAAGCATCCATCTGAAAGATGGTTTTTGTTCAAGTTGGATTTCTTTTTACTTAGTTCTGCTATGTTGGGTTATTTTATCAA
>NW_017962919.1:792567-798339 GCF_001661345.1 Ascoidea rubescens DSM 1968 | reverse complement strand
CTTCCAATTTAATTTTACACAGAATCTCAGCAAGATATTATTTAGGTGGTTTAGAATTTATTTGGGCTCTTTTAACTGTTGTTCAAGCTACTGCTAAAACTTTACCACAAATGTATGCCATTCGTTTCATTTTGGGTTTTACTGAAGCTGGTTTCTTTCCAGGTATGGAATATCTTATTGGTTCCTGGTATTCTCCAGCTGAGTTGAATAAGAGAGCATCATTATTTGCATGTGCTGGTATTGCAGCATCAATGGTGTCAGGTCCTTTGCAACAAGCTGTTTTGACTGGTGTTGCTAAAAATAGTAAAAAATACGAAGCCTTCCAATGGTTATTTATTGTGGATTCTATCATTTCCTTCCCAGTTGCATTTTATACGATGGCAGTTGATCCAAATACTCCATCTACTACCACAGCTTCATACTTTACTGATAACGAAAAATTGATTGCTTTGGAAAGAAGAAGAAGAATTGGTGCTCAATTAAACACCAGACAAAAGTATACTTGGGCAAAGGTAAAATCGTTTTTCAACACATGGCATATCTGGGTTTTCCCATTCATTTTCTTGCTTTATAACAACAGTTGTGGTGCAATTGGTCAACCAACATTTACTACTTGGATGAAAGATGATTTACAATTACCTCCTGAAAAATACAACATTTATCCAACTGCTTTATTTGGTGCTTGTATTGGTTTTACAATTGTGATTTCTTATATCACAGATTATACCAAAAACAGATTAAATGCATTTTTCACTCAAGCTTACTTCATTATTGTTTTGATAGGATGTATTATTTTAGCTGTTTGGGATGTTCCAGTTGGATTGCATTGGCTTTCATACTTTTTGATTGGTATTCCTACAGGATGGGGTCAACCTCAAATTTTTACTTGGGTCAACAAGTTATTAAGATATGATGATATGAAGAGAAACTTTGTTGTTGTTTGTGTTAATACAATTCCTTATATCACTAATACATGGGTTCCTAATTTAGTCTGGAATACCAACCATCTGCCTGAATTTTTTGTTGGATTTACGTATAATTCATGTCTTTGTGTATTGGGTATTCTTCTCACTGGACTTGCCAGCTATTTCACTTATAGGGATGAAAAGCTTGGTCTTTATTACGATGGAAACCAAGAAGAAAGTAGTACCTCAGATGAAGAAGTTGAAAAATTGGAATATCCTAACGATTCCAAGGAAAAAGTGGAAATTTTTAGTGAACCCAGAGACAAGACTGTTGTCTGATAGGTATTTTTGTTTATGTTTTTTTTTTTCAGTAGAGGATCAGTTTTTGTGATTAAAAACAATCAATCTTGGTATTTTTTTTTGAAACTTGTTTTTCCAATTTAATTTTTTCTATAACTTTATACATATAGTTTTCTATGAAATTTCTTTTATAGCAAAATGAATATTTCTATTTATCAATTGTCTCAGTCCATACGTGGAAATATAAACAACACAAAACAGCTTCTAGCACTTTCCGAATAAGGCCGCATACATTTACCTGCAGTTTTCAAAACTTACTCAAAATCCCGAAAACAAAGCGGTTTTGAGGTGAGAGGTTTCCTGATAGGCAGATCTCTCTGAGCGATAAAATCTTTTTGTCCACAGTCACAATCAGATTTTTCCTATTGTTGACAATGCAGCCGAATGAACATATTGGAAAAACAGCAAACATCGCAGTCGAATCTATCCGACAGAATAAGCTGATTATCTTGATGCTAAGAAAAACGTCGGAGCTCTCGAAAAGCGTGCTACGGGCAAATTAAATAATATGGTGAGAGAACTGGCCGTCTCTCCTGATTTGCTTACACAGTTGTGTCTTTATTATTAGTAATACAATAATATTATATGGTGAGAAATTTGTGGCTCACTCCTAATTTCGTTATTTCAGATCCGATAATCCAAACGGTTTTCTGCTGAATCCTGGAATATATCTGGAAGAATATAAAATGGATAAATATGTTGATACAAAATTGGGGTATTCGTTAAGATTGATTTATCAAAGAAACAATTTGAGTGAACTTTAGGGTTCCAATTAATCTCTGCAGACTTTTTATAATTTGAGAGAGAAGGCGAACAGCAAAAAGCAAAAAGCAAAAACAAACAAAATAGAAAAATGACTATTGAATCACTGATAAAAGATGTTGCCATAATTGGTGCAGGACCATCTGGTATTGCTGCAGTTTACGAGCTAACTCACACCTTACAAGATGGGACATCCATTTTTGGAGTGAAAGATATATCTCCCTATAAAGACCAATTAGCTTTTAAAACTGTTGTTGCTTTTGAAAGAAACTCGTCTGTGGGTGGTATTTGGGGGAAAGCTGTTGCTGAAAAAGCGATTGATCCCTCATTGCCTAGATTAGAAAGTTTGGCTGAAGACATAGATTATTCAAAACCTGAGAATATATATTTAAAATCGAAAATCCCTGAAAATCTAAATGATTCAAACGATTATCAAAATCCAGTTCTAATTAAGAGAAAAATCAACGATACTTCAGATAAATATCAATGGAGTGGTTCTGGAATTTATAAAGGTCTTTTCACAAATGTTAGTAAAAAATATATGAGTTATTCCTTTGATGAATATGATCTCAACTCTATTAAGAATAGACCCTTGAAGGAATTATTAGCTGCTGGTGAAGTTGGAGATTACCTTGAAGAATCTGTTAAAAAAAATAACTTGGGGGAATACATTAAATTAAACTCAAATGTCGAATACACTGAGAAAATTGAAAACAAATGGCATGTAACCATTCAAGAAAGAATATTTGATGCCGAAAATGGCACTGTTATTGAAAAATGGTATAAACAAAAATTCGATGGATTAATTATTGCAAATGGCAAAACTATTCCTTATTATCCAAAGATTCCAAGTTTTAAACAATTCATTGAAAAAAATCCCAATGTTGTCATTCAACACTCAAAATCAATTTATGACCCAGAGATCTTGGTTAATCAAAAAAAACTTTTATTTATTGGAGGAAATGTCAGTGCTGTTGATTTAGTCCAATATTGTTTTCCCAGACCATTAGATCCTCCAACTATTTTTGTTTCTAAAAAACAAGAGGGGGATAAAAAATTTTGGATTGAAAAATGTTTAAATTCTGGCGGAATAGTCAATAAAACTGTAATTAAAAGATTTTTACCTGATATCAATGGAGTTGAATTTGAAGATGGATCAATAGAAACAGACTTTGACTATATCGTATTTGCTACTGGATATCATGTTTATTATCCATTCCTTGAGACAAAAAATTATCTCAAAAAGTATCCCAGGGCATTAGATTTTTTTCTTTTTACTTTTTCAGTTGATGATCCAACTTTAACTTTGGTGGGAAATACCTATGCTGCTTTTTTCTTTAATAGAAATGAGGCAATAGCAACAGCAATTGCTGGAGTTTGGTCGGGCTACACTAAAGTAGCATCCCGAGAAGAAGAAGACAAGTGGTTTGAAGAAGTCAAAAGAAGACAGACTCAAGTTTTAGGTCTTCTTTATGGAGCTGCTAATATCAAAGAACAGTATATCGATGTTCTATGGAATTATGCGCCCAAGGGAAGACCAAATCCTCTAGCTGGAATTAGAGAGTCTCATGTTGAAGATTCAGCCAATTCTGCAAATAACATAGAACATCTATTTTTCGCTATCAAAAACGGAGAGCTAACGCCTCAAAATGTGTTTAAAGAAATATAATATAATAATAGATAACAACAAAAAGAACAAAATACGATATTAATTGAATTTTAGAGCTTTAGGAAGTGAAGGCTTTGCAACAGCTCGTGTGGCGCAGTGGTAGCGCAGCAGATTGCAAATCTGTTGGTCCTTAGTTCGAATCTGAGTGCGAGCTGCTTTTATTTTTCAAACCCGTTATTTCGCTATCCTACATTGTTTTAAATTATCCTAGAGATATGAAATGAAGAATATGTCGATATTTCGGACTGTCTAAAGTAGGACTAAATAAGAGCTGCGATTTTTCAAGAATGAAACTCAAACTGCACTGGTTAAATAAACTCAAATAATGCTGCTTTATGCGATCGAACAGAAAGTAACATAATTCTGCAGACAGTTCCCAATTGGGAAAACTGTGGACTGTGGAGTAAAATCAATGCAACATCTCACTCCATATTTCATGAATTGTTTGGATTAACAAATATATCACCTGAAGTCTCTTCTTATATCCTGTTGTTAGATAAGTGCCTGCTTACTAATTAGTCTTTTGGTTTATTTTCCTCTGCATTGATTACGATTGGAGCAACAAGACTCTTTTTCTGTTTGGAGAAAGCATTCAATGAGCAGTTATGGGGTTAATAATTGGCATTTAATATTCAAATTGAGATTTGGAAAGATAATCAATTTGATTAGTAATGAGTTTAGGGTATTTTTTGAAGAAGAAAAAAATCATATATAAAGAAAGCAAAAAGTGAGGTTTCTAGTTTGAGCCCATCATTATCTACACAGTCGATAAATCACAGATAGATTTGGTAACTAAATATGTCTCAAACTATTACATTACAAAACAACCAACCACCAGTTGCTCAGTTAGAAGCTTTGAGCATTGATCGGAAAATTGAAAACATCATCAAGAACAACAAGGATTCAGCCTATGTTCATAGCGGATCGGCCACTAGGAAAGATGTTCCAGCAGGTGCTAATCCAGAAGGTTTAAAGAAATTACCACCATCCACTCTCAAAAGATTTCAAAAAGCTGGTGTTGATCTATCAGAGGGTTATCCTGCGGTTCCTGACAAAAGCAAGATTCCTGTATTTCTTGACGAGGCATTCCAAATTAGAAACAAAGAGTATCCATACATTGAAAGAGCATTGAATGCTGATCCAGAGAAGAAAGCATTGTTGGGTGCTGCCAAAGAAGTTATTCATCTTACCAAGAAAATTGGTACTGAGATTGTTGGATTACAATTAGCTGATTTGACAGACCAACAAAAGGATGAGTTGGCATTGTTGGTTGCAGAACGAGTTGTTGTGTTCTTCCGAGACCAAGACTTGTCACCTCAAAAGCAATTAGAATTAGGACACTACTGGGGTCAAGTTGAAGTCCATGCTCAAGTTCCAAGAGTTCCAGGTTTGGATGGTGTCACTGTTATCTGGCAAGACTATACAACTACTAATTTGACTTTCAAAAATAATAATTTTGGAAACTTTGATTCCAAATTTGCTGGTTTGGGTACTCAAAACTGGCACAGTGATTTGGTTCACGAATTTCAACCAGCAGGTATCACCCATTTACACAACGATGCTATTCCAGACGTTGGCGGTGATACAGCTTGGTCATCAGGTTACGCTGCTTATGACAAATTGTCTCCAGCTTTACAACAATTCCTAGATGGCAAGGAAGCCATCTATGTCTCAGCCCATGGATATCTTGACAGAGACGACCCATTCAGTGGTCCAAAGAAAATAGAGAGAAGACATCCAATCATTAGAACTCATCCTGCCACTGGCTGGAAAGCATTATTCGTCAACAGAAGTATGACCAAAAGTATTGTTGGATTGGAACCTCCAGAATCAGAAGTTATCTTGAACTATTTGTTCAACGTGTTGGAGAAGAATACTGATATCCAAGTGAGATTCAACTGGAAGTCATCTAAACCGGGTTATGGTACATCTGCTCTCTGGGACAACAGAGTATCGAATCACAGCACCATCTGGGACCATGAAGGATTGGAACCAAGACATGGAACTAGAGTTACTTCATTGGCAGAAATTCCATTTTTTGATCCAAAATCTAAGTCTCAAAGAGAAGCTTTAGGT
>NW_017962919.1:750334-792502 GCF_001661345.1 Ascoidea rubescens DSM 1968 | reverse complement strand
AAGGATTGGAACCAAGACATGGAACTAGAGTTACTTCATTGGCAGAAATTCCATTTTTTGATCCAAAATCTAAGTCTCAAAGAGAAGCTTTAGGTTTACCCTTAAACTAGACAATTATAATGTCAATTCCACTGCTTTTTTGATTGCATATTCTGTTTATTTATACAAGTTATTTAAAATTCAATATTCATATTTTTTCTTTTTCTAGTTCATAGGTGTTTCGTATATAATTGAGCCACATTAAATAAAATGTTTGTTATATTCATTTTCCAACAAGTAGATTTAAATCAATCAAAACCAAAATCCAGCACCTAGGTTTGATTCTGATAATTTGATCATTCACCATTCAAATTTTAAATTTCTCTGGCAAACAAATCGCAACTTTTCCCTTGTGTAAAGGAGTGAATATTTCTTTTTTTGCTCCATATAATACGTAAATTGAGACATAAACTACTTTATATATTCATAAATTAATACTTGCAATGCTAAGTTATAAAAACCCATCTGTCGTTTTACAAAAACCAGGCAAAATAGTTTTTGAAGATCGGCCAGTTCCTATAATCTCTAATCCATATTACGTTAAAGTGCAAATTAAGAAAACAGGAATCTGTGGATCTGATATTCATTATTATACTCATGGGTCAATTGGGTCCTTTGTTGTAGAAAAGTCTATGGTCTTGGGGCATGAATCCAGTGGAATAATTGTAGAAAAGGGGAGCTTGGTGCCTGATCATTTGCATGTTGGCGATAAAGTGGCTCTTGAGCCAGGAATCCCAAGTAGATTCTCAGAAGAAATGAAATCTGGCCATTACAATCTTTGTCCTTCGATGGCTTTTGCAGCTACACCACCATTCGATGGCACTTTATGTCGTTATTATTTGGTTCCATACGATTTTGCTAACAAATTGCCTGACAGCGTCTCGCTAGAGGAAGGTGCTTTGATTGAGCCTTTGGCTGTTGCTGTGCATGCAAATAGATTGGGAAATGTGGTTTTTGGCTCAAAAGTTGCTGTTTTTGGTGCAGGCCCAGTTGGTTTGTTAACAGCAGCAGTGGCCAAAGCTTTTGGTGCTACTCAGGTTGTGGTTACAGATTTATTTGAATCGAAATTGAAATTGGCAAGAGAAATGGGGGCAACTTACACACACAGCTCAGTTGAAGATAATGACCAGTCTGAGGAGGATATAATCAATTTTTTCATAAAAAATTATTTTGAGCCAGAAATTGTGATTGACTGTTCTGGGGCAGAAACATGTATTCGACTTGGTATTTCAATTCTCAAAAGAAATGCAACATATGTTCAAGTTGGAATGGGAAAAGATAACATTAATTTTCCCATCTCCAGAATTTTGGAAAAAGAAGCAACATTCAAAGGATGTTTTAGATATGCACATGGAGATTATAAGAGTGCTATTGAACTAGTAGCTAATCAAAAGGTGAATGTCAAGTTATTAGTAACGCATCGCTTTTCATTTGAAGACTCTATTAAAGCCTATGATTTCATGAAGGATGGAGGAAACGCTGTAAAGTGTATAATCGATGGTCCTACTGATAGATCTTATAAGTTGTAATGTCTTTATTTTAGAGAGCCTATCAATTGAGTTAGTATATGATATATCAATAAGTATGTGATGATGTATGAAATATGAAATGTGAAATGTGAAATGTGAAATGTAAAACATAAAACATAAAATAATAGTATATAAAAGATAAAAAAATTCAAAATATGAATAATTCAAAGTAAAATCTTTTAATTAGCCTAAAAAAATAACTTGTCTCCAAAAAAATATAAAAAAAAAATGAAACTGAATTAAAGTCTGTTTTTTATGACCAAAGACCATTATTATTTGTAAAAATATGTTGAGTTATTTGTGGAATAATTGGAGTAGCGTCCAGGACTAACATTAATATTTGCAAGATTATTATTGAAGTTGGTAATAGTATTAGAACCTCCACGATCATCCATCAGATGAAATCTTTTGTGACCTAAGTTGACGGTTTTTTTGGGAGACGATAACAACCCATTTGAATAGAAATTATTGCTGATGTTATTTAAAGGGACTTGGTGATTAGATGGATTCATACCAAAATTATCATTTTTCAATGGAGGTAATGAGCCAATGTTTGAACTAAAAATGCTATTCTCCATTTGAACTAAATCATTATTAGATAATTGTCTAGAGGGCGAAATAGGTGAGCGAGAAATTGGTGATTGAGATACCGGAGAACGAGAAATTGGAGAGCAAGAAACTGGAGAATATCCACCACTAGAAAAACAATCACTTGACGATAAATCACTATTTGAATTTTTGCTGCCAGCAGCAGGAAATGAAAATTGAATTGGAGGAGCTAAAATATTGTTTCTTAATGACCTGCGATTAAAAGATTTGTTATTTAAAATAGAACCAAGAGAAGTTGAAGCAGAACCTTTAATTATCAATTGGCTGTCGAGAACTTCTCCTTTATCAAATATTTCAAAACTATTTTTCTCTAAAAATGATGATATATGGCCAACAGCATCGTTTAAATTCTTGCCATTCATATCATCTTTTGCAAGGTAACTTAAAACAAGTTTTTGACAAGCTACTTCATTGGAATCTTTTTTTTCCAACTCGATAGCTGAATAGACTTGAACTTCCATATTCAAGAGAATTCTTAAAGGAACAATAATTTTATCCAAAAATTCTTGATTGTTTTCTGAGCAAATTGTATTGAATTGATTTGAAAAAGTGATTTTAAAAACATAATCATTTGGATAATATTTTTTTAAGGATTTTGCAGCCTCTTCTGAAGCATTATCATTTCCTCTTATTTCGATAATTGCAGATTCTGAAGGCTCTGTGCAAGGAAAATTAATAAAACAAGAAGTTTTCTTTTCAATTTCAGAAATTATCATTTCGTTTTTCACATATTTTGAAACTATCAATCGCCATTGAGATCTTGAAATTTTAACAAAAGTTGTCAAGTGCAAGTTGGAGCATTCATTACATAAAGAATCAAGCTCACTTTTTGCAGAGGGAATTGCTTTCGAATTTTTCGATGGACATCTAATGACAACGTTTTCATGTCTAATAAAACTGAACATATTTTGCTGATAATCATAAGTGTTTGAAAATTTGATAAAAACGTTATATTTTCTCATGATTTGTTGGATAGTTAAACCTCCAGAACCAATAACCTGTCTGTGATATGCTTCTGGAATGAAAAAACTTATTTCTGAGGGAAACTCATCTTCTAGTAGTTGAATAGCCGCAGAAGAAGCTGAAATATCATTTGAAATCAAGTTGATATTGAAGTTATACTCATTTAATGGGGTATATTTGATTAATACATTGGTATTGTTCATAATTCTAATCATTTTTCCGTTTTTCTTGCCGGAAACAAAATCTCTTTGGGAATTGGGTAATTCGATTTTGTAATGAATCTGAATGTTGTTGGGGTATTTATTAAATTGTTTGAATAATTGCAAAAGTTTTATACATTGCTTAACATCTGAGTTTAATCCTGTAATATTATACAACGAATTTTTATTCAGAGTAAGACAAGTATTTGTTTTAATTGAAATGTTATTTAAAAAGTTAAATAAAAACTGTTGACTTTCATTGTTTTTATTAAGAAGTTTAAATTCCACTTCATAAATATTTGTTAGTAAATTCATTAATTCATCCATTGAGTTGTCAACTAAAGAGATCGAACTAGCTTGTATTCTAATTATGCACTTGTTATCATGCCCAAGAGGAACTAGTTGAATAAAAGAACTGTATTTGATCATTATCGAAAGAATTTTTTCTTGATAATTTAGTAACAATAAATCATTTTTGTCATGAGATATGTGGGAGTCTTTAAAATAAATTTGATCTGTAGAGCTTTTAATGATTTTTTCAATCAAGGATTTGGCTAATATAACTTGTGATTGCAAACCAGAAAAATGAATTTTGGATAAAGTTGAAGATGTGGGTTTAGTTGAGTTATATAAACCTGGTAATAAATTTGGTAAATATAAGTTGGCGCCAGATTGTTTTGAAATGTTTTTAAGATTATTAAATTGAATTCCAGCCACCAAGGGTAGTAAAGATAAATTAAGATCTAAAGAATCAAGGTATAAACCTTGAAAATCATCCAATACTAATCTTACTCTTGATTCAGCAAAATTGACATTGTTACTATCACCTAGAATATAGACATTAAAGTTATTAATTTCATTATTAATAGTGTTTTGATTTCTTATTGGAGAAGACAATCTTGAATCAATTGGCAGATTAAATTTAAAATCAAAAAATTGATTCGAAATTAAAACTGTGACATTGCAGTAAGAAGAAATATCATTTAATGATAAAATTAGGTTTTGATAATTTTGGTTTAAATTAATAGAGTTTTGATTGAAAGAGATTGACTTTGAAATTATTGAATTGTAGAATTGAAGTAATTTTTTTTTATAGGTCGAGATTAAATTGAAATCATTAGCAAAAATGGATATTGTAAAAATATTATCAGTAAAACAATTGTTTTCGTCGATTTTGATGGAAATTCCGCCAACATTGGCATTAATATTAGTAATAAAAGATTTGAAATGCAACAAGTTATCAATGACATAATGTGGTTGGTTATTTTGAATAACTTTATTCCATAAATTATTTGAAGACTCGTAAATAATATTGATGTTGCTAGTGCTATTAATATTGTTTATTGGCGATGGTTTGACCAAATACTCGTATTTTAAAGGAATGATAGTGAAAAATTCGTACTCATTGTTCAGATTATTAGTTGAGTTATAAATTTCAGCAGGATTGAACTGAAATGCAGACTGATTTAAAAGATTACTGTATTCATTAGCAGTAGAATATGGGCTAATAGTAATCATGGTTATTAAGTTTGTAGCCAGAGGAAGGGTATAAGCAAAAAAAAAGAATTTCGGTGAAATTGGTAAACAAAAATAGGCCAACAGCAAAATACAGAAGAAAAAAATATAAAAAAGGTATCAATCCAAAAGAACCAACAGTGCCAATCAACAAGCAATTAGAAAAATGAAAGTGTGGAAAACAAAAAGTAAAATCAAGTGAAGAAATCAAAGCTACTTATATTGAAAAATAGGATGAAAACTAATTTCATGGGCAATAGAAAAGGGAAGAAAAGCATTCCTCTTTTCGAAAGGTTTCTATTTACCTTTTGTTTGTTATCATAATTCCAGATTAGGAAAGATATATAACCAGGCTTGTTTACTTTTAGCCTAATCGAAAAAACATACGTCGCCAAAAACTGGGGACTTCTTTATCCACATTCCTGATGCTGAAAAACGCATGAAACTGTGCATATACTCATCTATATACATAAATATGCGCAACACCAAATCCCGAGCTGTTGGAACAATGCTGGCACTGTTTTTCTCAGGTTCTTCTGAGGTTTCTGAAGCTTTTTTGCTGGAACCTGTGTTTCTCCTACAATTAGCTGCTAATATTGGCTACTATATTGTGACTCCAAAGGGAGTGATCTGCCAATTTTCGTGCAACTCCAAAAAGAACTCTGCCGTGCTTTTGCTGTTTTCTTTGTTTTCGTTTTCTTGGTTGGTTTCTTCGGTTAGCGAATCAGATGCGATTAGCTTGATTCTTTTTCTTAAATTTTGCAAATCCTTTTCAAAGTTATCTTCAGTATCATTATTGGCCTTTTTTGCTTCTTGATTTTGTTCCAATTTGATTTTGCCATCTTCATTTGCATCTGCATAATCCATTTCAGAGGACAATCTTTTATTCGGTATGCTTTTCAATGATTGCATGTTTATAATCGCATCGATTTTTTCTATTAAATTTTTATTGGTTTTTGCAGCTTTGTTGCTGCTTTTTTGAGATGACACTATTTCGGATTTAATATGATTCAAAAGGTCTTGATTATAAGAGGTTTCATATTCTTGTAAAAAAGATAAAATTTCATCCAAATCAATCCAGAATTTAGACTTAGCTATTAGGTCATTGCCATTGCTGTTATTTATGTTGATATAGTTAGAATAATAGTTTTTCTTGAAATTGGAGTCCGATTGGATGTTGCTTAAAAAAAACTTCAAATATTTCAATGAATAGTTTACTTCTGCAACTGAATTGAATTTGAAATCAAGAATTTCAATTGGCGCATTGTTTCCAAAAAGTTCATCAACTGCAGTCACTTTATTACTTTCAAAATCAATCTTTTTAAAAAACTTTTTAAATAGAGTCAATTGATTGTTTAAATGTATTGAAAGTTTAAATGTCTCGATTTTAATTAAAATAAATTTAAAGAAATTATTAAAGAAATTAAAATTACCATTTAATTTTTTATTATTAAATAAAAATTCCAAAAAGTTTAAATTCAATAGTTTTATCTGACTAAATGGAATTATTTTCTTTTTTTTATACAATGATTTATTTGGAATTAATATGTTTTTAAAAATCAATAAATTCATTAATACAAATTGATTTTTGATCAGTAATTCTTTTGAATTTGTGAATATTAAAATATTGTTTAAATTATTCCAATAATTTTTAGCTGAGGTTGAATTATCTCCGATTTTAACTACTTTTAATAGATTTTCCTTTTTAAAAGATTTGTAAAGTTTTAAATTTTGCTTCAAGCTATTAATTTGCTTAATATAATTATCATTAATCTTAACTACAGGATCTTCCTTTACTAGATTATTATTATTATTTTTATTGTTATCAGCATCATTATTTGACTTATTCTCGGTGTTTTTAACACCACAAAAGCACCAATAATTGTCATATAACCAAGCCAACGCCTTTTGAGTTATATCTCTTAATAATTGTATATCAGGTAGTGTTTCATGAGTTGACATATGTCTAATTTCTACAAAAAATTGAGGTAACTTTTGATGTCTCGCCAATGTTGACAAAGGTATAGCATAAACAGACTGCTGTAGAGGATCTAAAATACCATTGACAAATCTTATCAACGCCATGGAATATGATAATTTGACTGAAGTTATGGCATTGGCATGATAATTGTAAGCATCACTGCCATTTAAGCTAATACTATCGGTTATAATTGATGCAGTTAGTTGAGAAGTCGATTCGATTGAATGTGGTAATCGGTTTCTTGATCTCAAAATGTTAACATAGTTTATGGCTAATTTGCGGTTATCCAGATGCTCGTTAAAGTCGTAGAACCAATGCCTGAGTTTTATAAGGTCTTCCTCGCTTTTCCAAGCAACCAATCTTGGTGGGTTCATTTTGTGAAGTTGTTTGAGCAGTTTAGATTTATTGGTTAGCTCTTTCTGTTTGAGTTGAAGTTTTTCACTACATAATTATTTGTTGAAAAAAGGAAATACGCAAAAGCGGTCTCTAGGGCTTTAGTAGCTCTAAAAGCCCTAGTAATTGCTTACACTTTTAGTAATAATTTGTGTAGTATATATATAAACAGAAATAGAACTTATAAATGGGTTACGCCAGCACTACGTACACAATTTTGGTTGGTAAAGAGAGATTTCAGGAAAAAAATTTGTTTTGATATAGTTGTACAATCCGTAGTTAAAAAGTCGCTGGAAATTGGTTATACTTGCTTGAATTTCAATGTCTCGTTCCTCAAAGTAATTTAAATCAATTTCTTTAATCATACCAACGTTAGTCATACCTAAAGACATCAAATTTGGAGGTAGGTTTATAATTCTACTAATTTCATTTTTGCTTATATAAAGAGCTGTCATTTTTTTGAAGTTTTTGAAATAACCAGGAATCTCATCAATTTTATTATTCATTAAATTAAGCTTTTCGAGGTGTTTCAAGTTACCTAACTCAATTAAATTTGACGAAGTTATTAAATTAGAAGATAATCGCAAACAGACTAGATTATTCAATCTCGCTATTTGACTCAAATCAGTTATTTTGTTATTTTGAAAGTATGCTGCTTTTAAACCAACCAAACAATCGATTCCCTGGATTTTTGATATCTTATTTCCAGCTAAACTTATAGCTCTCAAACACCCAAAATCTCTGCCCATATTCATGTTTTCAAATACAATGGTTTCAACTCTGCAATTTTCTACCTCTAGTGCCCTCAAATTGGGTAGTATTATTCTGATGTATTTATCCCTAATGTAATATCTGTTTTTGAAACTGATTTTTTGTAAACGATTGTAATTTAATTTTAATTTGTTCAAGTATATCATATGATTAAATACATTAAAATCTAATTTATCGATCATATTTGAGGAAAGATTCAAAATTTTAAGTCTAGAAAGATACTCAATTCCTTTAATTGAATTGATTTTATTGAAAGACAAATCTAAATGTTTTAGCACTTGTAAATTAGTAAAGTTATCAAATTTTTTAATTCGATTATTATTTAAATAGAGTACTTCCAAATTGCTTAAAAAATTTATAACATCAACATTTTCAATTTGGTTAAAAGAAAGATTTAACTTTTTTAAATTCATTAAATTTACAATTGAATTAGAAACAACATCAATACTATTTTTGGCAAGATTTAAATTCTCAAGATTATGAGTAATATTAAAGTAACAAAAATCTGTGGTTTCAATATAATTTTTAGATAAATCTAGCTGTTTCAAATTGGATAATGATTCTAAATTTTCGATTTTTTGAATTTTATTTGTAGATAAACTTAGATAAGTCAAGCGTTCCAAACTTGATAAATTTTCTATTTTATTAATTTCGTTATATGATAAATCTAGAAAGTTTAAATTGATTAAACAGTCTAAATTTTCAATTTTATCAATTTTGACGTTAAAATAGTTCCAATCAAAGAAAGGTTTGCTATTTGTAAACTTGAAACTTTTCAAGTTTACCAAAGATTCCAAGTTTTCAAGTTTTGAAATCAAATTATTAGATAAATCAATAGCCTCTAGATTTTGAAAATTATTCAATTTGATCATTTTTTGAATTCTGGAAGATAATTTAATTTCTTGTAAATTGGTTAATGTTTTTAAACATTTCAAACTATTTGGATTGAAATCTTCAGTAGGTATGACAAGTATCAACTTTTTTAAATTCAGACTAGAAAATGTTTCATTTGGTGAAACAAAAAATTCAATAATTTTAGTTAAAGCAGAATGAATAGTTGATGAATCAATTTTTGTTTCGTTAAATCTAATTATTGAAATCTCTAGACATTTGAGATTTGGTAAATAAAAGCCTGGGTTTTCAACTGAGTATAAAAAAGCGTCGATATTCTGTAATTCTTCAAAATAAATATTGATTTTAAACTTTTTAATGAAAATGAGATTCTTTTTGAAAAAACTGTCTAAAGGATTTGGTTTGAAATTTGATTCATAAGCAAATTTTACATATTTCGTGTTTGTATATTTTTTGTTCAACATTTTTTTTTGGTATACTACAACCCTCCTAAAAAAAATAGTATTACTAGCTTGATAAACAGATTGAATATTGGAAGCAGTTAGATAATATATGATGTGAAAAGGCATGAATTTTAATATATGATTTATAAGCAGCGGAGGTAATCCAGCATAGAAAATGAAATTTAGGGAAGCCATAGTCATTCAGAAGGAAAAGCAAAACTTGGTAGAATAAATAAGTGGTAAATTGGCTGACAAAAGACCCAATGAATATTGATTTTGTTTGAGGCTGAGAGTTAGTTAATTATCCTGAAATACTTCTTCCTTTCTTCGATTTTTCGGTGAGAAACGAAGCTTATATAAATAAAACAATTACCAATCAGATAAGAAGTTGAGGCTGGAACTTTGAGCAACTTTGCTGTTGAAGACAAAAAAAGCAAACTATCCCAGAGCAAGAAATAGAATATACAATATATTATCTAATATCCCTTTTTAGAATAGAATATTTCTGGTTATCACTGAGAAACTACACGTTGTGCTTTATCTTGCTGCAGAATTTCAGGATATTTTATTTAAGAAATCTTCAATTACCAAGGGATTTTAAAGAGACCACTGCTATGGATTGTATAAAGGCTTTGATTATAGAGGGTTGTTTTTAGTTGTTTCTTAATTATTGTGATATATGTATTGTTTTTCAATTAACATCACATGTTCTACATGTGATTAAGCGTTATTTCTAGCATTGCAAATTTCTGAGCACGAAAATTTACCAGCCCTTAAAAATTTTTTCTTTCTTCTGTGGTGAAAAATTTTCTTACAATATAAATAAGGAAGAAGAATTTCAGTAGTACAGTTTTTCTTCAACCTACAACATAGTAATGGTTTTCGCAATCAATACCTAATCAAATAGTATGTTTTTATTTGCACATTGCATTTATGCTAAATGAAAGCTGTTTCTTTTTATGATGATAACGTCGTTCTTCTTTTCTGTTATCTTATTCGACCATGACGACAAGGACCATTGAACGTGTCTTGATTGTTTTTAATAATCGTACAAAGACCTAATACTTGCCAGTATTTTAACATATCTGATCATTATCACGGAAAGAGCTTTTCTTTAAAGAGTGGCTTCACATTTTTTTCCTTCCTTGTTTGACAAAACTGTTTACTAACTAAATGAATAGATGAACTAAAATGTATGTTTGATGCCTAAGAGTTTGAAATAAAAGAACTAATGTGATGAAAACATTTGTAAACATTCGCAGTTTCCTCAGGAGTGCACGCATAGAACCCAATCTAGTGTATAAATGACTGTTATTATCCTTCCTTGGATGTCTGATTAGTTCTATAATTGAATCAATATTAAATGTAGATTTTTTTTGTATTTTACAATTGATTTTGCGATTGCTTAGTTACTAACAATTTCATTTTTACTATAGTTGACCCAATAAATATTTTGAACCACTTCCTGATCGATTTTTCCTGTACTTTTAGTTTTAGTAGACATCAATTGATTTCGACTTTTTGCATTGGATGTTGAATAAACATCCACTTTGGGATGAGGCTGGAGCCACTCGCCACATTTTGCAAATTATATGCGATGTTGACGCGTGTTAGCGTTTGTGTGAGTTTGTATCCATTGACTTCGAATTTGCAGAAAAAGATGAATCACAAATTGAACAGGATGGACAACTAGGTAATGCTTTTCAACTAAACCAATGTGCAGTTTGCTAGTAAAAGACACTGGATGGACTGTCCCTAAATACAGTTGCAAGGTGCTATCATTTTTGGGTGTTTTATACCGAAGAAGAGTATGCACAGCACCATCTGGGACCATGAAGGATTGGAACCAAGACATGGAACTAGAGTTACTTCATTGGCAGAAATTCCATTTTTTGATCCAAAATCTAAGTCTCAAAGAGAAGCTTTAGGTCTACCACTAAATTGAGTATTATTTGGTTCAATATTCCTTAGCTAGAGTATTCTATTTAGCTTAATAAATTTCTTATAATCACTTAATAAAAGGACCAAAATCTGTTAACGATTGTGACACTAAACCATTATTGAGTTTTTATAATTCTTTCTTAATTTTATGAATTTTGATTTTTATCTTTTTCAAATGGTAGCGTTCTCTCTAGAATAACTCTATTTTAATTAAAACACCATCACTCATTGATAAACCCTTTAAAAAAAATTAAAAAGCAATTTTATTAGTTTTAATTAAGATCCGATAAGATTCTTTTTTCAACTTGTCTTTGAATAAAATTTATTAAAAATCTAAACATGTTATATATATTTTAATATGTTCACTTTTAGTCTTAACATTAATATATTGACAATGATAGATGCATAAATAAATTCAATTGAGATTTATATGATTCTAAAAGCAAAATACCATTAAAAAAGTCAGTAAAGTTTTGTTTTAAATTATTTATGCTGATTTTCATAGAAATCACTTATAAATATTAAAAACTTGCAATAAGTCGTAAACTGAAAACATTAATTAAAACATGGAAAAAAGTGCTTTTTTTGTCAAATTACTTTATAGTATACATCATTGCCTAACTGTGCTCGATGAAAAATATTAAACTTGAATTGTCAAGATTTAAAGATTTAAAAAAAACTATCAAAAATTGACTGAGCTTCATTTGCATAACCGTAATTCGAAACAGGTTTTGCTGGAGAAAAATCATTGAAATTGAATTTTTTAAATTTGTTTAAACTTAAATCCTTTTCAACAAAAGTACTTTGACTTGTGATAGTAGCAAGTGATTCATTCATGTCTTTTTTCTCAGTATTTTTACTTATTGTTAATGGAAAGAAAAACCAATTAGAAAGCAAATCCAATACCAAATAATCACAACCCATTCTGCTGTAAATATTTGCTATTTTCAAAACAAACTCAAATTCAACCTCAATGGGCACTAATAAAGAACCTTGAAAATATTCTATATTATTTTGCCTGAGATTATTATATAAAATCATCAAAACAGGATCGTCTACCAAATAAGACATACTTTCAGTCAAAAACGGTTTTTTGCCACCGGTTTTTTCATTTGAAAATAAAACTTTGAGAGAATTATCTTTGCAATATCTGGTGTTTTTTTCCTCTTTATAAAGTAAGGTTTTGTCATAATCATCTGGTAAAAGCATTTTTCTTTTTGTTTCATCAAATTGCAGATATATTTCTAAACATAAATTATATGGGGCTTTTATTAATGCTTGAATTGCAATTTGATTTTCCCTTAGCATCCAATAAACCCAACTTGTGGTCCACCTATCACCATTTAATATAGCATCAACCAATAAGTGATTATTAAGCACTTTTCTAAGCACATCAGAAGTATCTCCATCATAAACTCTAGTAACCGCAATAGCTAACTCAGCATCTTTGACCTGTTTAATCAAGACACTAACACAATCCTTCAAAGAGTCACCAAGAAGAAAAAAACAGGCGGCATAATAGTATCGATGTTTAGACAACAAAGCAAATGCATTTTTTATAGCAACTTTCTTCCATTTTGGATCATTAAAATTGTTATTTAATAATTTTATTGTCTTTAATTGTTCTGGATTCCCATAGCATGTTTTCCATAGCCCAATTAGGATGTTTTTCTTTTTTAAAGACAAGTAAAATAATGTGCAATTTTCTGGATCTTTTTTCCCATCACTCTTTATTGAACTTGCAAATTCGTTTCTCGCAATTATTTCAAATTGTCTCTTTAATTGCGTGTTATTCACCCAGTAATGAAACCCATATTTTTTGCAAAGAGCCCAGTTAATTTTAAAATTATTCTTGTTGTTTATCATATTGATCAAAATTTCTTTATTTTCAGAATGAAGAGCAAATAGTATATCTCTCATATTTAATTTGAATTGTAATGATTTGTGCGATTCTAATAGCTTTAATCCCATGTAATATTTAAGTGCATTTTCATCCAATGAATATCTATTTTTCTCAATTTCTGTTAATGATTCAATAACAGATAAAAGGGTGATTTGCTGATGTCTTGTCAAATATGGCAACGAAATTAAGGTTAACTTTTCTTTTAAAAGACTCGATACTGTATCGCTATATTCCCTGTAAGTTTCCTCATTAATGTTTGCATTTCCGCTCTCATTTCCATTATGAACACCCAAAAATTTTTTTGTTGATTTATTGGATTTATTGGATTGATTCAATTTTCGATTCATTGTTTCTCCTCCTGTAAATTGGAAATTTTTGTTAAAGCTTTTAAGTGAAACAGCAGATGATGAATGGCTTTTTAGTGATGTGGAATCACTATTAACAGTGGCTTTTTCCCTCAAATTAGAGTTATAAATACTCAATTCTTCATCGTATTCGGCGCAATTTTTGTCATAGAATGAAAGAATAGGGATCCCTAATGTTGTGCCAAGATTGTTAATTGTAAATTCTGGATTCAAGTCCAATTTTCTTAGCCGGTTAAAAAGATTTAGCAAAATCTTTTTAACTAGATCTATTTTCCCCATATATAGACATTGGATAATAAGTTGGGGGTGGTAAAGCGGTAGTGGTCCATTCAACAAAGAACATATATCAAAAATGGTTTCAATATTATCTGAAATTCTATTTGCCATAACTTTTTTTGTGTATATATCATTTTCAATATCCAAATATTTACTTGAAACAAACAATTGATTACCGCAACCAATCACTAGTGTACCATCTTTTAGCCACAATGAATCACCTATAATATGCGAAGTTAGATTTGGAAGTGATATGATTTTTATAGAGGTAAATGAAGGCATGTTATTTGTATAGTCGTAACGAATTTGAGAATATAAAATCACCTTTTGAGCAAAACCAATGGACAAAATTGATTGTTTTTTCCAATTACATGTCCAATCAACATCAAATATTTTTTCATTTTGAGGAAATTGTTCAGAATACTCTAATATACAATTTTTGTTATCCCAAATTGTTAAAACATTGGTAGATGAATCGACAATTGCAATTTTATTGACTGAAGATTCTTTTATCAAAGAAGCGTTTTTTATACCAGTTTCAATTTTATAGCTGATTTTCCAATATATTTTATTTGAACCTTTATCAACATCAGCATAATAGGATTTAAGTAGACCAGTTGAAGAAATTGTGGTAAAAATGTTATTTTTATAAACTTTGTTTGATTTACCAGACCAACCCACGGGATCAATACTGCTGTAGCTTTTAATATCTTCATCTTCATAGTCTTGGGGTAAACTGTTTATTGCGATTTCACTAATATTGTTATTTTTTAAATCTATTTTCCAAGCTTTAGACAATTTTACCAACGGGTATACTGCTATTAGGTAATGAATATCTGAAGTAAAATCGCTATAGACTTCTGGAATATGAACAAAACAAAATGAGTTTAAATCATTGTGATTTTTGGTATTAAGAATTTTTTTTTCAAATTTAATAGGAAGATTAAACAATGAGTTTGAGAATTTTTTGCCTTTACATTGATATAGAGCTAATGAATGATTTCCAAGGTAAGTGATGATAAAATCGCCATCTCTTAGCAAAATTGCATTTAAGATGGGGTTTTCGGTGATTAACATTGTTTTTCTTAGTAGTATTACTTTTCCGTTTGTTTTTTTAAATTTTTTTCTATTAGCATTGTTTCTTTTATTTTTTGTTTGTTTTAGGTCATTGATGTTGTGGTCGTTGACAATGATTGGTATCCAGACATGATTTTCATTAAATCTTGAAGTAGAAAGCATTGCCTCACCATTATTGGATTTGAATAGACTTTGAATAGATTTTTGATGGCCTGTTAATTTATTTTGTAGTGATGTTTTCAAGTATCTAACAGGATATCTTTTATGATTGCTTAGTAAAGCACTACTGGTGTTTATTCTTAGTGGTTTATGGTTATCAAACAAGCCATTTTTGGCCTTGTTTCCAACTTTATTATCAGTATTAGTATTTGTATTAGTATTTGTATTAGTATTTGTTATTATAGTGTTGGTTCTTAGTGAGGTGGAGTTATTTAAAAGGTAGTTTATATTTATATCATCAAATAAGTCGTCAAATTTTATGAAAATTTGACGTAAATTTCTTTTTTCTAGGTCGTGAATTAGCAAAGACAAGTCGCCATTTAAATTGACAGTTGGGGTATCAAAGTCGTTGCTATTTCTGTAATTATCATTATCATTATCAGTATTCTTATTGTTGGAGTTATTTTTGTTGTTAGTAGCATTATGGTCATTAAAAACAGGAAAAATGTCACTAAAGTTTAAACAATTTGGATCTTTTGGAAAAGTGAGTGGACAAAAGGTTAAAGGATTATTTAGGAAATTTAAGGATTTTAAAGGTATGAATTTGATTAATTTTTGAGGGATTGAGTTTAAGTTTTCTATTAGATATAGTGTTAAATTTCCAGATTTATCAGAAATAATCAATAAATCTAGATTTAGATTGATGATGTTTTCTAAAATTAGAGTTGGTTTATTTTCAAGTTTATAGCGAATGATTGACTGATTTAAGGCGTAGTTGAAATTGAAGGAGTTTATGATTATTACAAAGTAAGTGGAATGGGAAGAAGTGGTGGAAGAAGGAGAAGGAGAAGGAGAAGATTTCGGAAAATAGGAATCAAAATGACTTTGAGATAAAACCGGGGATAATATTGAAGAAGGAAAGTTATTGTTTAGATCTAGATATGCAACAAGTTTGAATATCTGATTCTTTTCAAGCTCAAAAGTGGTGAAAATTCTCAAGATGTTGTTATTGGTTAAGGTGTATACAACTTCACTTTTATTGGTGTTATTATCGTTATCAGCTGAATTTTTAGTTAAGCTGTCATTAGCGTTTTTATTTTGAGAAGCAGGCCTAATGAAGTTATCTTTGAATCTAAAGTCTGTTATATATGATGAATGACTCAAGTAAGTGAGATTGAAAGAGGTGTTTTTGTGATCGAAATTCAATCTGTTGTAAATTTTTAAAAAGTAGTCATAATTTGAATAAGTTATTATAATATTTGAATTCAAATTGAATTTAATTGAGTTGATTTTGTTTGGTTGAGCTAGTTTATAGATTTGTTTGAAATCCGAGTATAAGCCGAAATTTTCCACTAGATAGAATAGTATTATGGAGTTATTTGTGCCCAAAACAATTTCATTGGAGTTACCCCAAGCCAAAGTGTTGATAACAGTATTTGTCTTGTGTATGAGCAATTTGTTGTCGCTGTTATAATTGATTGGGTCGTTTTTGTCTTTAGGATCATCGCAGTCTTTAAGCACAAACTGCCATTTGGGAACTATCATGAAGGTTTCTATTGGCTTGAGGAAGAAGACTTTGTTGACCGATGTTGAGACAGCGATTAGGCCATTGAAGGGATTCAAGTCTAAGGATACAATGTCGCTGTCAAAGTAGACAGTCTGTAGGATGGTGCCATTGTTGTTGAAGGCAGTGCTATGGTCGATAGTGCCATTGTTGTTGCTTGTATCTGTTAATAGAATGATCAAGTTGTTGCCAGAGGAATAAAGGGTTATCAAGTGGATCGACCATTTCTTCTGCAAAATCGCTTGTAAATCTGAATTTGGTTCACCAGGAGCAAAAGTGAGGTTGGAGGAAAAGGACATTAACAGAAAAACAAGAAAAGAGTGCTGTTGAGGAGAGGAGTGTCGGTTTGAGGTTCAATTGGAGTTGGTTCTCAGAGCTGAGCATTGGAAGTTGCTTTGAGTTGTGATCCGTAGCTTTTTGGGCCAAAACGTGCAACACTTTTTTGCCCGGAAAGGGTCTAGGAAAAGGTGTTTGATTATCAGGTGATACCTCCTGTTTTTGCAACGTTTGCAGCTAGATAAGCACAGGCTGTGGATCCAGATTATTACGTAATTTGCACACCAGCATTTGTGTAGAGGATGTTCAATAGGAGAGATATTTGGATAGCTCCAGAGATAGAAGATTGTTTGATGTAAATATTATGGAGGACAAAAATGAATAAGGGGAAAATGAAATGAGTAAACCCAAACTGCAAAATTATAGCTATTGGTTAGATATAACACAAGTGGAGTTGAGCTCGCCATTGGTCACGTTTATTTTTGCTGCAAAAGTGCTGAATCCAGGTAGACGGTCGATATCATTTTAACGTGTGATGACAAATTCGCAACAGCTCTTTGCATATATATGCTTCTGTACAAGGTATTTTTGACACGTGCACAGTGTGCATCGGAATTCCTATTCGGTCCAGCAATTAGCGCTTAGAAAACACCTTTCTTTTCTTGTCGGGATGTCCTGTTTGGAAGATGTATGATCACGGGTGTCTTTCCCCTTTGCAAGGGTGTGCGGACGGGGATAATGTGGTGAGAACATGTTCATGAGACTGGATTGAGATCAACCACACAACCATGGATGCAAACATAGATGTGGGCGTGGATGGTGGTATGAGTGGGAAGCCAGATGGGCTTGAAGATGGCAGTGGCAATTCAAACGATGTGGGCAGCTCAAAAAACAAGAACAGCAGTCAAAATAAAGACAGAGATGGGTACAGCATTGATATAAACGAAATCGAAGCGGAGTTGATGAAAGAAGAGAATGAGTTGGGCAGAGATATAGAGATATCGAGAATCATTAATTGCTTCAAGTTGGATTCCTATTCGATATTGGAATTGCAGCCAGGGGTGTCGTTGAAGGATATTAACCAGAAATACAGGAAAAAATCGCTATTAATCCATCCAGACAAAAACAAGAACAATCCCAATGCCGCCATTGCATTTGACATATTGAAAAAAAACCACTTGAATTTGACTGATGAAAAATTGAGAAAAAACTTAGACCAAATCTATGAAGATGCGAGAAAATTAATAGTCCGGGAGGAGAAGATCTCTGTTAATAATACAAACTATTTCATTTCCGAGGAGTTTTCGAGCAAATTGAAAAACAAAGTGAAGGAGATATTGATCGAGGAAGAGTTCTTGCGGCGAATGGAAATAAAGGAAAACATCAATAAAGAGGTGTTAAAAAAGCAGAAATTAGAGCAATTGAAGCAGGAGAGGTTGTTCAAAAAGAAGCAAGAGAAAAACTGGGAGGACAAGCGAGAGGAAAGAGTGTACAATTGGAGAAAGTACTTGAAGGAAAACGAGAAGAAGAAGATGAAGATGAAAAAGAAAAACAAAAACCTCGAAAAGAAGATCAAGTTGTTAGCATAAGAACCATAAATACATAACGATGCGATAACCTAACACGGAAAGCGCAAAACCCGTAGAACATCGGCCGATCCATCCGTTCGTCTGCCGTTACCGATCCAAACGAAACACTACGGTCGACGGTCTACGCCGAAAGTCGCCACTCAGGTTTTTCGCAGTGAAATTGCAGATTCTGGGCGCGATCTCCGCACAATTGCTTGTTTGGGAACACGGTCACGTGACAGATTGTAGCTTTTTTCCATAAAATTTTTTCAAATATAAAATTGAAAAGTGTAATTTTAAATTTATTATTTGGAATTATTTAAAGGCTCCACTGAACAACTTCGCCAAATATATATATTCAATTATATATATCGGAATCGTCAATTAAAAGAGATCCAAAGGTTTCTTCACAGCTCATTGGTTACACCTCCTTCTCTCCCTTTTTCTCTTTGGAACTTCTTCTCCTGTATTTTTTTAGTTGTTTTGGCTTTATAATCACTTTCTCTGTTTTTCTTTTTTTGAGTTGATTAATCCAATTGGTAGCCTCTATTAATACGTTAATCAAACCTCTTCAAGCACAGCTTTTTTCTTGTTCAATTTAATATCACAAAAAATCAGCATCGTCTACAAAATTAAAATCAAAAAAAATACAAAACCTCCTCCATTCCAAAAAAAAATCAAATCATTTCTTCTGTAATTAATCTTTTTTTCCCTGAGGCTCATTTTAATCACCCTATTTTTTCTTGTTCTGTTTTATCCGCTACGAAATACAATCTCAATTCCAAACACCACCACAAACCATCTCCAATCAATCAATCCAGTTCTCGTTTTGAATCATGTCAAAGCTTTCCACTTCTTCTTCAAACTCCCCTGCCATTTCCAGCTCCAAGACCAATACCAATACCAATACCAACACCAACACTAATGCCACCTCCAACCAATCTCCAAACCCTGTCTCGATTCCAGCCTCATCTCCCACTAAAACCCAAAATTCACTCCAAGTTAACAACTCAAATTCCACTTCTCCCTCCAATTCCCTGGCCTTGAAAGACCAAGACATAAAAACTATCGGCTGGTCTTTCATAAGCCATTACTACTCGAAATTTACAAACAACTTGAGTCAAATCTATAGATTATATTCTTCAAATGCAATTGTAACTCATGACGACTTGAACTACTTGTTCAACCAATTTCTCAACATCAATATCAACAACATCAATCTTGCCACTATTGATTTCAATCAACAAGATTTGAATCTAATCGAAGCAAAAGGCACAAACCAAATTAAAAAAATCTTCAATTCCCTACTCAAAAACCAGGACAACCAATCTAAATCAATTCCAAAATCCACCGCAGATAACGATCATGATAACGATAATGATAATCACAACGAGAACCATAATAATGATAAAAATATTCCAATCCAAGAAGACATCTTCAAAATCATGATCTCCTTAGCTGATATTCAAAAATTACAAATCAATTCAAATAACAACTTAAATCACATCCTAATCAATGTTATCGGTGAACTAGCAAAATTAGATTCTCCTGCTTTTAGATTCACTCAAACTTTTATAATTTCAAATTCAATCTCAAATCCAGCTGTCTATGATATCACCAACGACATCTTACGTTTATTATCTCCTTTCGACGACGACGACTACCAATCTCAACTCCAACAAGACAATCAAGTTGAAAAACAAGTCACTCCATCCCAACCTGCTCTTTCTTCTCCTTCTTCTTCAGCTGCTCCCACTGTTTCCACAACTGCCTCTCCTGCACTATCTGAAACTTTCTCAACCTCGCTCTTAGAACCTTCTACTACACAATCTGAACTCTCATCTACTTCTCCCGCAATTCTCACCTCCATTCAACAAAATCCCTTACCAATCAAACAACAAAAATCTGACTCCACCATTAAATTACCTGAATCTCCTAGCCCACTCAAAGGATCTCTTAATGTTGAAAATCAGAAATCTCAAGTTCAACCAAAAGATAAATCGATTGAACTAAAAGAAAATGCCATCAAACCCATTGAAGCCACTAAACAAGAAGTCGTTAAACAAGAAGTTGCTAAACAAGAAGTTGCTAAACAAGAAGTTGCTAAACAAGAAGTCCCTAAACAAGAAGTTAATTCTAAACCAAAATCACTCTCTGCTCCTGTTGTTTCAGAATCTCAAAACACTAAATCTATTGAGTCTCCTCCTACTAAAACTGATAAAACTGATAAAATTATAGCTGAAAAATCAAAAGAACTTGAAACCTCCAAAGAAGCATCTAAACCTCAAGAAAAACCAAAGAATATCCCAGCTCCTCAATCTAAAAAGACTGAAGCTAAAAAGGATGAACAAGTTACCGAAAAACAAAAGCCTAAACCTAAATCTAAACCAGAATCTAAACCAGAATCTGTCAAATCTTTTGCTACTGCTTCTCCAATTTCCAATAAAGTTGAACCAGTCTCATCAACTCCTGCTTCTGCTACTGTCTCTGCTCCTGTTCCTGCCCCTGTTAAACCAAAACCAAAACCAAAACCAAGTTCTTGGGCTGCAGCAGCTATGTTAGGCACTGAAAAGAAAGAAACCGTTTCCTCAACTATTAAAAAAACAAAACCAAGATCTGTTTCTTCTTTGATCTCAGCTTCTCTAGCTACTAATGCTGCTTCTGCTGTTGCATCTGTTGATCCAAAAATTAAACCTTCTGAATCAACAACCACTAAACCATTTTCTTCTGTCGCTCCAATTATAAACTCTGATCAAGTTGTTAAAGCTCGTAAAATTAAGAAAGATGAAGTATACCCTGTTTATATTCGTGGCTTATCTGTCAAGGTTTCAAGCATTGACTTGACAAAATGTCTCGAAACTAATTTTGGTAAAGTTCATTCTTGTGTTGTTAAAAACTTTATTGCTCTAGTTGATTTTGTTTCTGCTTCTGCTCAAGAAAAGGCTTTAAGTGCAAAGGTTTTAAAAATTTCTGGCAATTGTATTATTGAGATTCAACCAAGAACTAAAAAGGGCGATCACGATAGGGCTGAGAGAGAAAAAAGAGAGGCTAGAGAACAAAAGGAAAAGGATTTTAAATCAAATGGCGAATCAAGTAGAAAATTTATCAATGGTAGAGGAAAATTAAATGGGGAATATAGACCAAAACCAAGACCTGCTAATATTCATTATAATCGTAATTAAGCAAAATTTGAAAAATCTAAAAAAAAAATTGAAATAAAATTAATCAAAATGAAATAAAATCATAATGGTAATTAAAAAATTAATTCAACTCTTATTGTATTAAAATAAATCTTATCATTATTATTTGGCAAACTTTTTATTATCAATTATAAAACTGCATTATTTCAATCCAAAAGAAAAAAAAAACTACAAAGTTGAAATAAAATAACATACAATTTTAGAGTATATATTGGTTTATATATTTTATTATCCAACTTACCTGGTGATGATCCTATAACTTTTTTTCTTAACCCTTTATTTTCTATATTAAAAAGCTTTTTTTTTTATTTACCACTTATTCATTTCCTTTTTGTTTTTTTATATTTTTTTGTTGTTGTTTTTTTTATATTATCCATTATATAACAGATCAATCAAATTTATTATTAGTAAAAAAAAATTATCTAAAAGAAAAGGAAAAAACATGCTAATGAGAAATGCAAAATAAAAGACATATTTAAATTCATACAATTTAACTTCATCACTTCATATTTTTTTTTATTTTATATAATATTTTATCACTGTTTAGTTGCCTATTATGTTGATCCTTCTTTATTATTTGCTGGTATTACTTCACAAAAATATAAAAAATTGACTCATGATTCCAATTTAAAAGAAAAGAGGAAAAAAACAAAATAACAATTTAATTTTTTATTGAAAAAGGTATTTTCCTGGTTTTGCTTTAATTTTTTTTTTTTAATTAGTTTTTCTATTTATTTTCAATAATCTTTAATTATTTAAAATTATTTTTAATTATTTTGCTCAGATGTTGAGATGTATTTCTTGCTGTAGAATATACCAACAAGTAAATTGTTTATTTGTAAATTGAAGTGAAATAATAAAAGGAAAAGGAAAAGGAAAATAAAATACATATATTGAAGATGAAAAAAATTTAAATGAAAGCTATATGGATAACTACAATTATCAAAAAAGTTTATTAGAGAATATCCCTGGGATTTCTAAAAAATCCATTATTGTTACGCTTGCTGCTGTTACTTGTGATTGAATTTCGATTTCTGATTGAATTTGAGCCCAAGTCGTTTGTTGTTAACGTTAGGAGATTATGATCACCAATTTTCCTAGGTTTAATGATTTGTTTTAGTAGGAATATGAGAGCAAATAGTAGAGACAAAGCAGCTAAAACTATGTATGCAATTCCCAAAGATAAATTTCTGCCTCCAATTACACTGTTTGAGGTTATTATTATATATTTTTTTCCGCCGTAAATTTCTACTGGGTAATTCATCTCTATATCAATTTGATAATTACCATCAGGCAATGAGTCAGTGGTGTTTTTACCAACTAATTTCATAAAATTAGGCAAAGCAGCAGTTCTCATCCAATTTTGGAATATTTCATCAGTGCTAAAATCAGGCAAATTATCCTCTGTGTAGCCATTTGGATATTTCTTGGACCAATTAGGAGGAGGCACAATATTTTCAATATCATAGGTGGTTTTCTTATATAGAGAACGATCTGAAGACCAAGAAATACCAGCTTGGGAAAAGTTAAAGGTTATATTGGGAGAGTTTGAGTTTGTATTTGAAGGATTTAGTAAGATGGGGTTTGAGAAGGAATCATTAAAGAAGGAATTTGCAATCAAGCCACAGGGGTAGATGATTTTATCAGTTTCCTCATCAGTACTTAAAGGATCACAACGAGAGTCCAAGTCATCTTTAGAAACAGCTTTGCCCTTGAGTTGGCCCAAATCGTAGCTTTCCACGTACTTTCTATGATTTTGATAAAAGTTGGTCAATTTGTAAAACAAGTAGATAGGAGGATTGATTGAATTTGATAGATAAAATTGAATTCTGCAAATCTGTCTATCATAGTCCTCATCATTGTTTTGATCAGCAGTCTGGTTAAATGCTACCCAAGTTGGTTTATTTGTTGAATCTGTTTTTGAATTTGAGTTATCGTTGAAATTGGAAGAGTAGTATTTTGAGTCAATCACCGAAGGACTATCTAAATTGGTCGAGGCTAGTTTGTTGCAATTTGAATAATTTAGTTGAAAAGTTTGGACATTGTTAGCTGTTATCATCATCACTATGCCAAGTGGAGCAAAAATCAAAGTGATTAGAAACAATAGAGGTAGAACAGTTTTAGGAGTTAAAATAGGCTGCCATGCTCGTAATCTCTGTTGCCTAAAAGCAGTATTAGGGGGCTTTTTTGATTTTTGGTTTTTATCAACTATTGCATTGTTTATTGAATCGTTGTCATTGTCATTATCGCTATCACCATTTTTTCTCCTTCGTAAGAAATTCATCTTTGAAGACGTTAACAGGTGATTGTGGGATGTGTTAGTAGGTGTCTATGGTGCTGTGATCAGTGGAGATGGTTTTGATCGGAGATTACGCAGAATCAGATGTGCAAACACTCAGAGGTTATACCAGGCAGTAGTTCTTGCTCCAACACTCATGAAGCACTCAGAGATTGCGATGTGGTTGTGATTTGTCTTGATGCTCAGCTCTTTTTGGGCTATGTGGAAGCTTCAACAAAAGTCGTTTCATAGGAGCCCTGATTCCGGATAGCACTGTAGGGCTCTGACAATGCGATAGGAGAGGGTTTGTGAATATATTTAAGAGGGGTGTAGTGATTGAACCAGAGCTGCCCAATCAGGACGTGTTTTAAGAAAAAACCTGTATTGAAGATATCTCTAAATAAGCTACGAGAACAAAGGGTATTGCTATACCAAACAAAAAAGCAAAGAATGACAAATCATAAAGAAAACAAAAATAAAGAGAAAAGAGAAAGATAAAAAGAAATAGGAGTCGTCTAGCGTAAAAAGCTGGATTTAAACCAAAAACTAGCTTAGAAACAACCACCTTCTTGAATATCGTGGCCATAAGAATCAGCCAAGTAGTGCAATAAGTTGTCAACGTTTCTGGAAGCGTAAGTACCATTGTTTTGAGCAAATTCTTCCAAATCATCATAATCTTCTTCAATGACAATACCTCTAGACATACTTGGAACATGGAAGTATCTGTGGACTAAATCAACGGATGCGTAATTAGCTGGACCATCTTCAGAAATAGTATTTGAACCACAGATGTCGAGTAAAGTTTTTCTAGATCTGTAAAAGTTTTCACAAATAACAGTTTCATTTTCGTACTTTGGATCAGTTCTGTGGTGACCACCCCAGGTTGGGTTCTTTGCGCAACTTCCATCAGCATCATCACATCTGAATAAAATTCCATCCTTATTACCTTGCAAAACATAATCGAAAATACCCAAGACAACAAACATATCACCATCTTCACCAAACCATCTCTTGAATACTTCGTAATTGTTACCTTCATTAAGAATATGATTTCTGCCTTTGGCAACAACTTCCAATGATTCCTTGAACATGTACTCTAATTTTCTTCTTTCTGTAGCATTGCAGGAACTGTGGATGGTTGGAAATGTTGGTGTAGATAATGATCTAGTGAAATCAAGATCAGTGAAAATGGTGGATTGGGTGTTGATGATGGTGTCAACTCTGTCTTCAATTGATGGATCAGATTGGTACTTCCATTCAGGAACTGTCAATGGAGCAGCAATAGCTGAACCAGCAAGCAATAAACTTGAGATTGATAAAATGTTGAGCAATTGCATTGTAATAATATTTATAACTAAAGTGGTTCAAAATCTATGTTTCCAAAAAATAACTAGAAGCAAAAAGTATTTAACCTATTAGCTAAATAATAATCTAATGAACATGAAAAAATCAAAGAATTATTTTTTTATTTATACTCAATCAATTAACCTCGATACCTTTTTTTTTTTCATCTTCTCCAAAGGAATCAGAACCAACAAAAAAATTAAAATAATTTTCTTTTCCAACTAACAAGAAAACCAAGTAATTTAATTAACTCAAATCCACCTTGAAAAGCTTCTTTCAGCTTAGACATTGAAACATCTTCAGCGTCGTTAAATGTTCATAAGGATTCAGTTTTTTTCAATAATTTTGTGATTGTTGAACGAATTGGAATCAACAATTAATTAGTTCTGCAAATATCTTAAACAAACATATTCAATTACTTAATTACATATACTTCGCCAATAAGACTGACTTTTCACCAATCAAAATAATTTCAATCCATAAAAACAATAATGGTTATTACAGAATCTCACAAAGCCTAATCAATAAAAATTAATAACTCAGTTCAAAATTCACCTTTTATTATTTCCGCTCAAATCTAACAGCAGCTTTCATAGAAAACATGAAATCCAAAACAAAATAGCCATTTAATGAATAACTAGAAAGCATTCACTTAGCATATTCCTCCAATGCTATAATCAATTGATGGAAAGTGTCTGTTTTCGCTTTCGGTTGAAAAACATTTTTCATTCGTTCCAAACCCGCGGCAATTCAGTTGATGCAGAATCATGTCGGTTGAAATTCAGAGCCAACGGAAATACCAATCGAAAGAGTATATCTCTATAGAATTAAATAGAATTAAAAAAACAAAAATGACTAAAATAAAACAAAAACGATTAAAAATATTACAAAAAATCCTTATTTGGAAACCTTCATCTTTTTCACACGATAAAGACCACTAGAATCTTTATCTAATTTTCTTTTTTGACGATGTCTTTCGTGCTTTTTCAACTTTCTCTTTGCAACTATTTCTGGGTTGGAAACAGCCAAAATTTGCATTTTCATTTTTCTTTCTTTTCTTCTTTTTTCCACAATCTGCTTAATACCAGAGTATATTTTTGTGAAATTAGACGTTCCAATCCTTTTCTCTAATATTGTAAGACATTCACTTGTGGCAGCTTTTAGATCCTCTACTCCTTCAAATTCATATTCAATTTCAGATAAATTATACAACGGTAATAATATTAGCTCATTGTTTTCAATTATTTGTTCAACTGATAAACGTTCAATCAAAAACTTAAAAATCCCAACCGATTTTATCTTTGATGTTACTAGTTTTTTGAAATTGTAATCTTTTTTCAAGATATAACTTATTCTATATATTAACCACTCAACACTGAGATTGTGGGTTTTTCTATCCGCTTTTTTGTTTTTATTATTACCATTATTGCCAATCTCTCCATTCTGATTCGTCTCTTCATCATCATCTTCTTCCTCAGCTCTTTTAATATATAATGTTTGATTCTCAACCCAATATTTAGCTATAAGAGTGATATTTTTTGCCAATTCTTCACCTAAATTTTCATCAATTGATGGTGCACCCAATGATCTAATTAATCTATATCCAATGTTTTGAATTTTATAATTATCACTAAATTTATCGATTCTTTGAAGAAATTTATTAATTATTTGAGATGAGGCCAACCTCACCCATGAATGTGGATACAACAATAGGGAAACAACACTGTCCCAAATATTATTAACATTATTATTAATGACTTTGCTATCTTTTTCGTTCTCCAAAATTGTATTGATTATATTCAAGGAAACAAAAATCAATTCCCAATTTTCATTTTTACTATTAAATCCATCCAATTCAGTATCAACTGAATTAATTTGATCAGTTTCAAAAACTTGACAAATTTTCTTCATTACAACTTCGTCAAGCTTAGCATTAAAATGCAATCCAACTGTTTCTAAATATAGTTTATAAACTTGTAATCCGCATCTTAACAATAGCTTATTATCCGATTGAGTCACCCAAGAAATCATATAATCTTCAATTGTTATTAATTTATTTTTGCCCAATGTTTGAAAAATTTCTTTAATCAATTCACTAGCCATTGCACGACATTTAGAAGATTCGTCAGTGCAAACAACATTACTCAATCCAATAAAAAAACTTGATGACAATCTCATAATTAAATTATTGTCTGCTTTAAGAAAAATTGAATGCATTATTTCCATAACAGATTCTCTTCCAGTTGGAATTTTATAACTTAAATTATTTACTAAAAATTTAAACTGTGATTCTAATCTTCCTCTACTCTGATCATATTCCATTAAAAATTGAAAGTAGATGCTTCTTGAAACATCTCGGGTTTCTTTTGATGGATTGGTTACCATAATCTGCTTGACTTTATCCAACGTATCATATACCTCTGGAACCATCAAATGTTTGGAAACAACTGCCTTCAAAAAATTATACGCTAAACTTTGTCTCTCAGGTTCTTCCAAATCTGGTTGCAATCGTACTAGTATGTAACTAATGGCAGTTTCCTTTAATTGAATCTCTTCTCTATTACGAATTACTGCACTCAAGTACCTTAAACATGCCTGGCAAAGATTTGAGCTTGTTAACGGGGAGTCTTTAATCAATACTAAACATTTTCTAGCAATAAATTTGAAATTTTTAATTTCTTTATCACTGAAATTGACTTTGACAATAACGTTTAAAACTTTTAGCGATGAAACAATAAGTTTTTCATCTTGTGAGTCAACAGCATTTCTCAACAAAGGAACAAATTCAGCTAAATTTCCAGCTGTTACCAATGAACTATTTCTTTTTAATATAGATAATAGAAATTCAAATGAAAATCTCTTCAATGTAATTGAATAATATCTACTTTCTTGTAAATGTAATTTTTGAGATTTTGCATCAAGATTCACAATAAAATGATCTTCAGACTCAAGTAACTGCTGAGCTTTCCTTTTTTCAGTAAAAGGATTATTAGAGGATTCATAGTATAGTTCATAGCATAATAAAAGAGCATCTTTAGTTGAGGATTGTTCATTGTGTATCAAACCAGCAGAATATCTTTTTAACAAATCATCTAGTTTATTTTGGTCCTTGGCGGAAAGTGTTTCACCTAATAATCGTTTAATAGGCTCAACAACATATTTAAAAGCATTTAAAGATATGTTATTAGTCAACATTTCAGCTGTATCTCCACTTTTTCTGGCCTTTACTTCCTTCATTTGAGTCTTGTAATTTTCCTCATCCTTTTCTGATCCTGCATCGCCAAATATATCATCCATTACAATCGATGAAATAATATATGCTGATTCATCCAAATCTCCATGTTTAAGATTGCTCTTTAAGGAAATTAATAAAGAGTGGAGGGTATAACTCAAAACATGAATTTGAGAACCACGAGCTAATGCAGTTTTCATTTCTTTTAACAAAAAGTTCAAATATCCAGCACCCATAATATGAGCCATTCTGCTCAAACTCTTTCTAACAACATCACGTAAGTCATTATATTTACTTCGAAGCATATGACAAACTTTGGTTAAAAATCCAGGAAACTCATTAGTTATTAACTCGTCATTTAAACATAAAATATAAGATGTCATAGCTTCTGCAATTGGCACTCTTAAAAGCACAAACTCCTCCTCACGATCAATTAGTATTTTGTTCATAACAGGAAGCATGTCATGCATCACAAAGTTATCAATATCGTCGTTTTTTACTGGTAAATTCTTGATAATCAGAGAAGCCCCATTAATTCTTGATCTTTTCGAGTCTAGAAGGGATTTTGAAATACCAATGATAACTCTGATAGCATTGCGGAACAAATCATCTCTTTTTTTAAAATAGGAAATGTATCTTTTAGCCAAAGCCTTATATTGATTCCATGCAAGGCAGCTAGATAATACTTTAATAGTTTCAATTGTGTCATCGGTTATGTTGTTGAAGTTTGGATCAATTGAGAAAGCATAATGTTCAATCATGGGAAGAATATAATGGGCTATATTGGGTGCAGATATATTTGAAGAGACTTCCCTCAATCTTTTGAGTGCCCTTTGACGACGATGTAGTTGTATATGAGTCATGTTCATAAAAAAGTTTCTCTCTTCATTTTCCTCACTTAACAAAATTTTTAAATCGGCAAAATCATCCAAATATTTAGCATGAGCTATGATATGCTGGAAAAATAGAATATATTCGGTTTGAATTAATATATTAGATGACCTCAAACCAACTCGCAAATCAGGTAATATCACCTTTTTCAACAACTGAATATAAGGTTCAGCTTTATCTGAAGAATTCTTATTGGTAAAACAATCCACAAACCTGCACAATGTTAAACAAGAATCCTTTCTAAAGGATAACTCTTCGCCGTCATTGATAAAAAACAATGCATTATATACAAGTGGCAACCACTGTTCAGCACTAAAACTCTGGTATAGTTTTTCATTAATGAGTTCAGAAGCACTGTGACGTTTCAAATGATCCTTTTCGTTTAATCTGGTTCCAAAGCTGTTAAGATCAGCCACTAAATCAGAAACTTCCTTGAATAAGAGAAATTTTTTGCCTATCATTGACATCACTGAGACCAATTTTTCTCTAATAGCATTTTCACGGCTTACTTTGAAATAACGAGAAACTGATTTATACAAAAAAGCAATATCATCAAATGAACAGTCAAACTCAGCTATTAAATTTGTTAATGACTCAAAAATTTTAATTTTATCATCAACCTTGATTGATCTGTAAGACTTGTCAATATTTTCAACTAATAAGTGGATAATTTGTTTTATTAAATTATCATTAGTCAAATACCCACCATTAATTATTAAATACAAGATATTAATAACCTTTGAGTTTACATCAGGATTTGTCAATTTGGCAAATGTCTCTGATGCATTAAGAACAGCATCAATAACTAAAGCAGTTAATTCAATATAATGATCATCCTCCAAATTAACGTTCGATATGATTGAAGTACAGAATTCAACACACTTCAAAACCACAGTCTCTTTGGCATTCTCATTTAGCATCAAATCTAGAATAGCTTTTGTGGGAGAAAAATCGTCAATATAAAGAAATGAATAATAGTCACTATTGCTAGCCCAATTTATAAGGACATTTAACAAAGAAGAAGGTTGTTGGAGATTCTCAGTGTCAAATTTTTCAAGACGAGGCTGAACAATATATTGGTAAATTATATCTTTATAGTTTTGTAAACTTTTTAAATCAATAGAAAATAGTGAAAGCAAACATTTCATGCCCATTTGTCTTGTCAAACGAGCAGATTTTTCCAAATTATTCGAAGTTAAACATGTTTTGTTGTCAATGGCTGCTTGACAGTATGACAAACAAAAAATCAAAGGTTTCAAAATTGTTGTCAAAGATTCTTGGGAAGAGTAACCAAGGGTTTTAATGGTCTCAAACAGAACATTTGTAAAACCATTCATTTTTCTTAGCAATCTTTCTGATGTATTTTCTAAATAGAAGTTAATCACTGCATCTTGAACATTGAACATGGGTTCATAGGGAAGTTTATCATATCCTAATTTGAGAAAGTCCTTAATGTGTTTTTCTTCTAAATTTGGTAGTATACTAATAACAGCAAATTTTCTTCCTTGTTTGGAATCACTATTTTTTGAATTTTGAGAACAACCAAACAAAATCCTCAAAATCAATGGCATCACATAAACAAGATCTTCCTCTTCAATTACACTATTATCTCCCTTCACAATGAACTTTATAATTTCATCTTTAAACAAAGTAGGATCAAGTAAATTTCTTAGATTTTCAGCACTTTTGTTAATATGCTGGTTTTTCCAATTAATGATACATTCTAAAGCCAACTTTCTTATTTTATTGTTTTGACTACATAAAAGAGAAAGCAAATGACTGTAAACCAATTGATTTTTTGAAATATTTTTAATATGAGAAAATTTGGAAAATAGTTTTAATAATAAATTAATATCACTTAATGGCCAATCAGTTAATCCTTTTTCTTTGAATTCATTTTCAAAATCATCACTTTTTTGCAATAAAAATGGAACAAGGAAAGAAGAATGTTTTTGAGCTAAATCCGGAACCTTCATTAAGGCTCTTATTATATAACTCCTGATAATCTCAGGAAATTTAGAATCCCCTGATTGCTTTTTAGAGTATGTCACTATAGAGTGATCGATGTAGGAATAATCAATAAAAAATTTAATGCAAGCTTCAAAATGACTTTTTAATTTAAAATCAGAAGAGTGCATATTGTAATTTAATTTTTGTTTGTTTACATTATTATTATCTTCTTTTTGTTCTTCTGATTGACTATTATTATTATCAAAATTATAATTTAAAAAAAATTCAACTAAATTCCATAGTTCAGTTTCATTTTTTTTTGCAAAAATGGAGAAATTGTCACCAATTGCAGTTGCAACAGGTTGAAACTTAACTGTTAATAAACCAAATATATAATTTATTATTATAGATGAAACTAATTGTGAATTTTCATCGAAATTGACATCAAATTTTGAATAATCAGAAGCTAAAGACCTTATCCTTATGGTTAAATCTCTAATCGTGTCAATATTTAATGGCATTTCTTCAATGATCGAACATTGAGATAGCAACGAAAAGGGTTTTATTTTCAAAAGCTCAAAAATTTTTATAATTAAAGATAATCCAAAGTATCTTAGTTTATGGTTAGCAAATAACAATAATTTACTAGCTGAACTAATAATTTTTTTATAATTTTCTTTTAAAATTTCGAAAGATTGAGCATTTTTTTCATTGATATTTTTTGATAGAAACAGTAAAGTAGCATTTATAAAAACTAAACTTTCTTTCAATCTATCAAAATCTTTAATTACAAGATTTAGGATAATAGAATTTTGAGAGTCATTTAAAACTTGAGAAGACAAAAAGCTTAGTATATTTCCATAAATGTCCTTATTAAAGCTTTCAATTGAAGAGGAATTTGAAGTTATAGAATTCAAAAGATCAATGATGATGTTAAAATAAGTTTTGGAAAAATCAATTTGATTCACAAATTTCAAAATTAATAATCTCCAATATATTTCATCTTTAAAATTGGAACCATCATTTTCAAACTTCAAATTAGAGATAAGATCTTTAGAAAAATCACTGGTTATGATAATTGAAATCTTTGAATTTGATATAGATTTCGAGTCAGTTGAGATTAAACTCTTATCATTTAAATCATTTAAAAACAAAGCTATTTGTTTTTGCCTTTGAGTTTTTTTAACAACGTCATCGATGAGCCAATTTTTCAAAATAAAATCTTGTATAAATTTTTTGCCAAAGGAAATGGTTCTTTCTGGTGCTATTTCGATTGATATTTCGACAAAAGGCAAAAAACTGTCGCCATGATTTAAATTGATCATTGAGTTAAATATTTGATTATGATATTGAATTAAAAACTTTATGTCAGAGTTTTTGATTATGATAGCATATAATAAAGATAAATGGTTTATAAAATCATTGTTGTCATTTTCAATGTTATTATTAATCTCATTGTTAATCTCATTATTTTTTTGAATTAGTATATCGATAATTTGTTTTATTGAAGACCAATTTTCAGATTTTATTTTAATACCACCTTCGGAAAATACTAAAGAAATTAGTATTTTAATTATTGAAAGCAGATTAACGGTGACGTTGTGTTTCAAAATATTTGATAATTCTTTTAATATTATTTCGTAAATTATAGAGGAATTGTTTTTTTGGCCATGGTTAATAATTTGAAGGAAAATATCGGAAATAATCGTTACCTCATTTGAATTTTGTGGGTTTTTAAGTAACGAGTGATCTAATAAGATTGGAATTAATTTTAAGGAATTTGAATGGTAGGAGCCTTTTATATTTTTAACTGATTCAGTAAACATTATAATCAATGCATTGCTATTGTACAAAAGAGAGTCAGTTTGAGTAAATGATAAATTTATTAGTTGGATCAAGTTATCTGTAGAGGATTTTCTGATTAAAAATGATAGAGATTCGGATAAAAATTTGATGACATAGTTTTTCTTTGATGCTTTTAATAAGGGCAATAACAATTCAAAAGTCATTAGAAAATAATCGTCTTGGTTATTTGTGGATTGGTTACTTGTGGTGATTTTCGAAAGGTACTTGAAAATGAAAGCAAAAGAAGTGAATAACCATTCAATACATTCAGAGTTTTCTTGGTTGTTATTATTGGGATCTTTTGAACTAGGATTCAAGTTAATTTCGACTAGTTGGGCCAATAACTGGATGGTTTCTTTATAAAACTGCAAAAATTCATGGTTCAAGTCATGGATAAATTGAATCAAGAGATCTAGTAGAGCCTCTAAAGAATTGGGATCATTTTTCAATAGATAATGCTTTAAAGCTTTAAATATTATGGATTTGTGGTGCAAAATCTGAGGTAAACTTTGAGAAAAGGAGTCTGTTTTCAATAGAAACTCGTTGAAGTTGTTTGATAGATTGATTTCTTTCCAGTGTTCCAAAGTTGAAATATAGTAGGAAAAGTCCTTTGAAGAGTTTTCCTTTGTGTTGATATAGTTTCTGTTGTGGTTGTTATTTGCTAGCTTCAAAGATGAGCTGATGTTGATGGAGTCAATTTGCTCAGCAAACGACTTGAATGTAAATCTCTTAGCAGATTTTGTTGTCTTCTTCGAACTTTTCTTGATTTTCCCCATTGTGTGCTCTCATCTACCTTCTTTTCTTCCTTGAGATCGCTGAATATAAGTTGAAATTTTTCACATCAAGCTGAAAAAAATAAAATTTTTCTGAAAAAAAAGTTCTGAAAAAAAAAGTTCTGACCCAGCAGAGTGGTCTCTTCTGGAAAAGATTGCAATCCGTAGCTCTGGATATATGTACACATGTGTTCCTGCTTTAATACGCATAGAGCATGACTAAGGCTGCAGCAGACCAGTTCTGCGGTTCTTGTGCCGTTGCCAACTTTGCCAGGACTTGGCAAAAACCTAAAAAGCTTAATGCGGAAGGCATTGAAAATTATATTTTCTTTAACTTTTCAAGCTTTCTCTATGGCTTTTTCTCATTTGGGTTGCAGTGTGTTCACAAGAGGAGCTCTTCTCTTCTACTACAAAATACGGTTTTTTACCAGTAACAAAGTGCTCTATGCAAAATGTTTTGCACAACAGTTTGCACAACAGTTTGCACAACTTAATTTGCACAACTTAATTTGCCATAGTCTAACCAACAAGTTTTCCAGCATCTAGCTGTTGAAATTATGGAATTCTCCCCAAATCTGTTTCCATTTTGATGTTAGTGTTTGCAAATTTCACAATTCATGCGTTCATAATTTCATTAAACCGCTATGAGAACACACCAAGATAAAATACATGATGGCACATTATCATATCCTCCAAATCCAAATTACTTTCTTTTTGACGTTAAATACAAAGAAAACCGTTTTTTGTGATTTTTCTAACATACTTTTTGATTGAAAATTTTATACAGATTTTTTTTGATTGAAAATTTTATTTAGATTTTTCTGTAAGAAAAGTTGGTTTTCTTATTAAAAAGATTTCTGGAAATTTACCATTACCTTTATCTTTTTATCTGATCGGTGGCTGTTCACTACATTGCAGATCACAAGACCCATATAAAAACGATCTATTATATATATTAGATACTTGAAATGTATTAGTGTATATGAGTATGAGTATGTGTATGAGCCTTTACCCTTTAACAGGCAAATATGAAAGGGTGAAGTAAAAAAACCAATATAAATAGCATGCCATAGCAACATAAATAATATAGATAGAAGAAACAACTAGTTGTTCTAACTTTAAAAAAAAATTAAATTAAAAGGTTTCAATGCCGATATCAAGACAAACCAAGCAATTTTTAGGTTCAGAAATCCATTAAGCAATTGTTGTCTGTTTTTGATCTGTTGATATTTTGTAGATTAGGGGAGCAATTTGTGAATATCAGTCTCTGGTTTGAATCCTAAATTATTTTTCTCTGATAAAAAACTTGCTTTCAATTGGTAAAAAAAATATCAATCAGTATAAAAACCAATTTAAATTTAAGAACAGAAGAATATTTTCATATATTTTCATATGTTTTCATATGTTTTCATGTTTTTGTTTTTTGTTATCTTTATTAACTAATCCCTTGGAAAAAGTAAAATAAAATTATTAATAATATAATACAACAGCAAATTTTTTGATTCCATCTTTTATTTTTTGATTTTTCTTTAATTAAAACTCCCCAAGAAAAAAAAATCATCATGAAAAATCATCAAAAAAAAAAGAGAACCTCTTTAAGGCCACTTGAAGCAAGTGGAATGTGTCAGTTTTTAAATATTTTATGAACTCGATTACGAAACCAAGTTGTGCCCTTTTGATGATTCTTTTCTGCTAGCTCATTGTATTTGTCGTATTCTTCGTCGATGTTTATTGTTTCCACATCACTATAGGTTTCAACATAGACAATCTGGAAACTTTCGTTTGTATTTATATTAGCTGAGGGTTGGTTGGAAGCCATTGTGATCAGTGCTTTAGTCTGGATATTCAGTAGGTGGGTGTGAGTTGCAAAGTGTATGTGCTAGTCCAGATCAAAAACCAAAGAGATCCATCACTTATATATGAAAAAGGAATACAAGTCCAAATAAGATGCACCCACCTTCTTTATATAATCCAACACAGCAAGAGGTTTTGAAAATAAGTTGTGCCCACTGTGGGCCAATGAAATCCAGAGCCCAATTAATCTTTCAGATCATACAAGTGTGCTGTGAAATGTGCTGTAAACTGTGAGTAATTTGACAGAAGAATATATGAAATAACCGAAAATGAAAGGCATCAATTGACTCATTTGAGGAATATATATGGAAAACAGATACTGGCAATCAAACCTTATTCGCTGGTTGCCCAACTCGTTTTCTTTTTGACTCTCAATTTCTACAGCCAGAGGTTCTGTATTTCGTAAATCAACCACAGCTTTCTTCTCTGCCTTGAACACTTAAGGTTCTCGACTAAAATTGGAGCAGCTCTGTTTTATTGTTGCGATTCCAGCATCTGGTGCAATTTTTCGTTCAAGCATCCAGAAAATGGCTATCGACGGCTCTTCGTTGCTCTTGTTCTGCTAATGCTGCAAACCTAATCACCTCCAGCCTTGCAACGAGGAATGAGACACTTGAAACTTGCAATGATCTCTGGCCCATAAGTCATTAAGTTTTTTAAGATTGAAGGAAGCCATATCCAAATCATTCTCTCAATCGTCCCATCCTCTCTCACAGCTTTCAACAAAGCAAAGACCAAACACAAATGTTTTACTCTCTAACGGAGTTTTGGTTGTCTCTTGCTTCTGCTTTACTAAAATTATGTTTTTACGATTTATTTGCACTGGTTTATTGTTCACTGTTGATCGGTTTTTGATCAATAACCTGTTTTACGACTCCCTGTGTTTTTAGCTGGAAAATCTGCGATTAAAATGTCTTCGGGAATTGTCATTTTACTACTCTTATTTCGTTGCCAAAACAATCATAGTATTTAAATCACTTTTGGTTTACTCCAACAATCACCCATATGTTTTTTTTCTTTGTTTTTAACCACAATTATTGTAATAAACCCGGTTATAAGCTAAGCTACGTTAAGCTGAGCTAAGCTAAGCTAAGCTAAACATCATTTGTTAGTTATTGTTCTCAGCTGTGGTCTTTGCCTTTTGAGCAAATGTCAGCAATGTGCTCTTCGCATTGATGGTCTACTTTTCTTGTCGATAAAATATCTGTACAAAATCAAAAGAAATGAAATGGAATGAAAAAATAATTGGAAAATAAAACTCTTGGTATTGTTTTTTTGCTTTCAACTATCCACCCGATGATAATTGTTTGAAGAAAGGGAAAAGTATTACCACAAACAAAATCAATTGGGTCTATTCGATTCTGCTAAAAAAATAATAACAAAGCTCTACTGTTTTGTTAGAAAAAGATTACTAATCCAACCAGAAAGCCTATCAAACATTTCAAAGAAAGGTAGTTTTAGCAAATTTTTAGCTTTCAACAAGTTAGCCGAAAAAAACCACAGAGATAATGGAAAATGATATTTTATTTTTTTTTTTAGTGGTGAGAAACATGTTTTGATGTTTTATGTTTGATCACAATCCAGAAAACAACCCGGTGAATAGAACAGGAATAATTATGAGAAAAATTTATAGTGGTGACTCATAGCAAAACTTTTTCAAACAAACGTTCGTGATACTTTTATTTTTTATTTTGTTCGAGACAAGGTGAGATAATATTAATTCCAAAAAATGTTAATTTCAAGAAGCATTAATTTCAAGAAGCATTAATCCTGAGAAATATTGAATTTGAATCTTCTATTTGAACCTTTTTGTTAATTTTTGTTAATTTTTATTAATCTTTGTTAATTATTGTTTGAGTTTTCAAATTTAATATTAATGACTGATAATGACTATTTTTTTTGCTCGGTTAAACATAATAAAGTAATAGAGTAATAAAATGATAAAATAATAGGATAAATAGGCAAATCATACACACAAACACCAATTTAATTCTAATTATAGAGATTCTAGACTGCTGAATAATGAATTCAGGCAATATTTTGCTCTTTTCTCATGATAAAAACCTTTTAAATTAAAATATGGTGTGATCAGAAAAGTGGAAATTAAAAATAAAACATTAAAAATTGAGACTTGAAAACTTACACTACCATAAAGATGATATTATAGAGAAATTGGTATTTTATTAACTTTGATATCAATGTCATTTATATTATTCATACTATTCCTATTCCTATTCCTATTCCTATTCCTATTCATATTAATTGTATTAATTATATTAATTATATTAATTATATTAATTATATTAATTATATTAATCAATTTCTGAGATCAATTCAAAAAAAACAAAAAAAAACTCAAAAAAAGTGTAATAAAAAGATAAAGATACAACTAGTGTTATTCATGCTACTATAATAAAAAATACATTAAGGAATAGTTAATTATTTTTTTTTTTAAATCAAATTTAATTAAAATTTAAATAAGAGTTGAATAAAATTTAATTAAGAATTCATTGAAATTTGATTGAAGTTTTTAAATTTTTTAAATTTTTTTTAAATCTTTTAAATCAAACATCAACCCAAAGCATTGAAAACCGAATTGATCTTTGTATCTTCAGATGTATTGATCTTTTTATAGTCCAAATCAAGCAATACCTGAATTACTCTGTCTTTGGGATAACCCATTGAAGTAAAAATCTCAACAGTTGCTGGTTCAATTCCTGAGTATTCTAGTTCATCATTGGAAGAGTTTGGCGATGTGTCTTTAGGAGTTGCATATTTTTTGGTCCATTCTCTAGCTGTCTTATCAAACTCGGCTTTTTTTTTGACATAAACCTCAGCAACTATAGCATCTTGTGGATCTGATGGTTCTGGACTTTCCAACAATTGCTGCAAGGAAATCAAAACAGACTCCAAAGTGTATATTGGCGACCAGGTCCTGCTCAATATGTCAAGACAAATGGCACCAGTCTGCGAGGAAATATTGGGATGATATACCTTTGTGTCAAATTTGCATTTGGGTGGAGTAAAGGGGTAATCAGAAGGAACATCGATATCAACAACAAAAGTACCATTCTCATAAGGAGTATCAGGAGGACCAACAAACGAACCTTTCAATTTTGTCAAGTCGTTGGGATTAACCAAAGAAAACGAGACCTTGGTGTATGGGTCTTTTTCAATAGCCTGCAACTCTTTGTATATTCTTTTGGAAAAAATCATTGTTGGAAATAAATGCCAGGAGTTGAGAAAACACCTAAAGAGTGTTTATCTTTCGTGTGTAGTGTTTCATGGCAATCTTTTTGGGGTGGGCATTACCCTTCTCTACCGGATATCAGATCAGTTGAAGCTCGGTTTGACTTTTCAACCGTTTCATATGACTTCCGAGGAAAGATAAGTGCTGCATAATTACACTGTTTACCACGTGTAAAAATAACGCGACTAGTGCAGCAACAAGCATATAAGTGCAACATCCATCCTCTACCAAAACTTCGGATTTGCCAGTGATAGATGAGAGATGTTTCTTCATCACAATTCCATAAAAACCACTGCAACTGATGCCAAAGACCTCTGTTCATAAAACCGACAAAAACTAAAATTGCAACAACCAAAATATACTGAGTAAGACCCATTTTTGCATTCCATTTTCAATAGGCACTTCCAGAAGAGTTCAAGCCTTTGGGTCAACAAGATGTTTTGCAGTGAGATACAATCAAAATTGTAAACGTATCTGTTTAAATGGAGCTCTCTTCACAGAAGGACAGCCCAATAACTTGAAAAAGAAACTCAAACTTAGAAACTTAATGGCAGTTCAGAACTGTTCTTGAATAACGTTCATATATTGCTAATAGCAGAATTAAGCAAAACATTTTAGTTTTCTGTATACTTTTTTGTTCAGTAATCTCTCATCTTGTTGTTTCCTCCCCTATATCCTTCGGACCAGCAAATTGTAAGTATCTACACAAAACATTATTGTTCTCACTGCTCATTTCATAGAGTATTTTGAACTAAGGAAGGAAACCTTTCTCAAACTCAACCATCTGCATAGAACCGTATTAATGGGACAAATCGACCTGTCTTATCCACAGTTCCTTTTCGAGCATCTCCAAACTGGAAGCATTGGCTCAAAATCCAATTCTGTCTGCTTTTCTAATTGTGGGGGGATTCATGATAAGAGTTGGGAGATAGCACAGCTTATCGAGGTTTGTTTCAACCTGTTCTAAGCTGTTTTTGAGCTGATCTGATTTTACTACTGCATTTTTCAACCTCATGGTATAATTATATTGGCAATACTTCGCTGCCCTACTTTTAACTCAGGACAAACTACAACCTAAAGAAATGTGTGCGGAATTATTTTTATAGAAATTTCTTTTGTCTTTAATTTTCTTCAATTTTCTTCAATTTTCTTCAATTTTCTTCAATTTTCTTCAATTTTCTTTTCTTTCTCTCTTTTCGTCGCAAAACATTGCTGTTGTGGACACCTCAGGGAAATTAAGAAAATCAATTATACACCAAATCCCTTTAAAGAAATCCAACAAGCTGCCTTTTTCTTTGCGAGATACAACGCTTTGTGCTTAAAATACACACGTTCTACAAACCCACCAAAATGCTAAAACAAAAAAACTAAAACAAAAAATCGTTAACTGCGATACGAAGTTTATATTTCAAAAATCCCGTTCCAATGCAAAAATTCGAAAACGTGACATTATTTTTTTAATCCAACTCAAAACTCAATAAAAGCTGGTGAAGTAATTATTTGACCGATCTTTAAGACTGGATATAGATTTTAGTCTCTTTATTCGTTTAACCACACTGTTGTTTTAATTATCTTTGATTCTTTTTATTATTTTGATTGCTTCACTTATTTCAATCTATTAGACATTTATCGCCAAATTGTTCTTTTTTCAAATTTATGAATATTATTTCTAATGTTTTCCTCAAGCACTCAAAAACACGAAAACAAAAGGAATCTAGATATTCTATCCATACTAGAAAACCCTGAAAAGTTCAATTCTGAGAATACCAGTGATTCTTTTATAAGGATAGAAGTATTGGATTACTTAAATACTCTATTAAGAGAACATAATCAGCTAAAATCCCAAATTGCCGTCTTGAAAAATACTAATAATGACTTAAATGACCAACTAATGGTCGCTAAAAATGTATCAAACATAAATCATCTAGAAATTAAAAGACAAAAGGATTTAAACGATCAATTATTGAGAAAGAATCATTTGGATATCTACAAAAACTACTTTAAAGACAAAACTCTTCCGGGAGAAGAATACAATATTGATAATAACATGAAAATGAGTCTAATTAAATTAAAGCATGAAAACTACGTCCTAAGGTTATCAAATCAAGCATTTAGACATAATTTGGATGAAATAACTTCAATCATTTTGGCTGTGGCAATGGGCGACCTTTCGAAAAGAGCAGAGATCTTTGCAATTGAATCTGACGCCGACATTTTAAAAGTTAAAATTATAACAAACGCCATGATGGACCAACTATCTGGCTTTGTTTCCCAATTAATTGAAATCTCCCAACAGGTTGGCAAAGGTGAGCTAGGTGGTCAGGCTAAAAACGACGGTACTGTTGGCGCTTGGAGAGTTGTCACTAATCATGTAAATAATATGGCGTTTGATATAACAAAACAAGTAAGAGAAATTGCAGACGTAACCACAGCAGTTGCTCTGGGTGATTTATCTAGAAAGATAAACATACAAACAAATGGCGAAATATCAGATTTACAATTTACTATAAATACAATGGTTGATCAGTTAAGACGGTTTGCCTTTGAAGTCACAAGGGTGGCAAGAGAAACCGGTGTTGAAGGTAAATTAGGTGGTCAAGCAGTGGTAGAAAATGTCGAGGGTATTTGGAAAGAACTAACTGAAAATGTTAATGCCATGGCTACAAATCTTACTGAACAAGTGAGAAATATTGCTAATGTCACAACTGCTGTTGCTGAAGGCGACCTTTCAAAAAAAGTAACTGCAGATTGTAAAGGAGAGCTTTTAGATTTAAAACTCACAATAAACAAAATGGTAGATAACTTACAATCTTTTGCTACTCAAGTAACTACATTGGCAGTCGAAGTTGGCACTAAAGGTATTTTAGGAGGTCAGGCAGATGTTCAAGATGTTGAGGGGGCTTGGAAAGAACTTACCGATAACGTGAATGCTATGGCTGCCAATTTGACTAACCAAGTCAGAAGCATTGCCACTGTCACAACAGCAGTTGCAAATGGAGATCTTAGTCAGAAAATACATGTGGAGGCTTCGGGTGAAATATTAGAATTGAAAGAAACAATCAACACAATGGTTGATTCACTACAAGTGTTTGGATCAGAGGTGACAAGAGTGGCAAAAGAAGTGGGT